>NC_087153.1:16625000-16745000 GCF_035594125.1 Scylla paramamosain
CTTTGGTCTGCTATCAAATCCCTGATGCTCTCTCATCTCCACGTGTTATTTGAAGCATCATTGTCTACATTCACCTCCATCCCATCTTTGTAACTTTTCTTTTTTTAAGTGGCTCTGACTAAAGAGCAAAATATATAAGGGAGATATATGAAAAAAAAATAATAATAGTAAAAAAACTGAAGGTGCCAATTCCCAAAGATATATTGGTGGACTTTAGTGATTTTATTGATTCTCTACTCTCATTTCATGGTCAAATGAATGCTTATTGAACGTCAGGTGTGTGTGTGTGTATGTGTGTGTGTGTGTGTGTGTGTGTGTGTGTGTGTGTGTGTGTGTGTGTGAACTCGTACCTTTAATAGGTCGTGATTCACTCCAACAACCATTTCGATTTTGAACTTTCACTGATACATAAATAAATTAATACCATTTGCTTGGCTCTGCTTTTTCTCCCGGCTTACATATCCACAACCTTGAACTCGGCAGAAGATCAATAAGCATTGGATATACCATTATCTGAAAACAGCCGGACAAAGACCTCTCCTGGAAGCCATCTCCGCCCTCCAAACCTGTTCTGTCCAGCGACCATGGCAGGGTGTGGCGGCGGGGCCCCCCATGTGTTTAACTATCGCGCATCAGGCGGGTATACGCTGAACGTTGCACACTACACGTGTGTCCTTGGCAAATGTCTCATCAAAGCAAAAGCTAACCTTCGGGCGGTCTGTTCCCTCTACGTCGCTAGTACAGAATTGTTCACTACACTTCCAGGCTCAGGAACTATCAGATGTGTCGTGCGTAAAAACGTAGTCGTGACTAGTCATCAATGAGCATGTCCATAATAAGTCTTGGGTTCCTCGTGAAAGACCGTGGAGTTAGTTAGGTTCAGACAGTCCACGAATTAACCAGGCACTACATCGGACCCTACGATCCCCGTCTTCCTTCAGGCTTATTGCATAAAGGAATGTGTGTGTGTGTGTGTGTGTGTGTGTGTGTGTGTGTGTGTGTGTGTGTGTGTGTGTGTGTGTGTGTGTGTGTGTGTGTGTGTGTGTGTCCTTGCAACAAGAGACCAGAAATATAATCAATATCACCAAAGATGGCAAACGCGTGGTACTGAAGAAATCATCATCATCATCATCATCGTCATCATCATCATTGTCATTATTATTATTATTATTATTATTATTATTATTATTATTATTATTATTATTATTATTATTATTACTATTGTTATTGTGGCTGCCCGGAGGCAGCTAAAGGATTTTAGACCCACACGGTGACGCGAATCGTTTATTGCATTCGGTCAAACCTGAAGACATACATTATAAACATAAAACATGCGTAGCACTACTAACCATTAAATATTGTATCAACATAAGGCATCACTAATCATGAATTATATTAATTAAGGCAATCAACCCCTCGTAATACAGATGTGGAACTCACGTGTTTGGGGTCTTAAGGAGGCCTGTCACCAAGCAACACCTGCGTCTGTACTTTAGAGGTCCGATCTTTCCTGGAGTAGTCACACCCGAACTCAGTGGTGGTACAAAGGAATCTGTCCCTTCGGGCTTCGTTCTTGCTGGCCCTAGGCGCCTCACGCCTGCCCGTCTTAACCTTAGGTCAGCAATAGTTCCCGGGTGACTCATTCCTCTGCGTAGATTCCTCTGTGTCTTAACTACCCTTCGCGCCATGTCATCAACTTTATCACATAAACACAACCCTCACTACCTCTCTGCAGCTAAGCTCTCCACAGCTAGTTCCTCTCACACATCTTCACTACTGCGATTAACCAATCCATAATCTCTACTCTAATTAACTTAGTTTCCTTAGTGTTACCCATCCTTCATATACGAGTACTAGTTCACCTCAACTCTCATAACACAAATCAAATTATTTAGCATATGCTTGCTCAACAACTTCTTTCACCCGCTCGGCGGTAACAGTTATTGTTATTATTAACTGTTGTTCTTGCTGTTATTGTTGTTGTTGTTGTTGCTGTTGATAATAATAATAATAATAATAATAATAATAATAATAATAATAATAATAGTAATAATAATAATAATAGTAATAATAATAATAATAATAATAATAATAATAATAATAATAATAATAATAATAATAATAATTGTTACGCCTCAAACACTCACACACACGCACCTACACCCAAGCACTCACACACATACCCACATCACCCACACACAAGTACCCACGCGCCTGTGGGCGCGCACATGAGCTGTGAGAGGGTAGTAGATGCAGGCGAGAGGCCTGTGTTTACATGAAAAACTGCTGCTGACCCAGCACAGTGGACCTGGCGCTGGGAATAACAACAACCCTCGTGGGAAGCGAGGACAGACCAGGATAGAAACAAGATATCTCTGGTGAGCAGAGGCCGTGTGCTCAGTGATCTCCGGCTTTAGGAAACCTCCCGTCAGCATCTCCGTCAGTGCCTCGCGGAGGATCGACTCCGCGCCTCGTGACTGACTAAGACTAGCGTGTAGTGTCCCGTCTTCAGACTCAGGGAGTGCGGATGCTTGTACTCTCGATGCGCCGGGGACGTTCCCCATCGGCGCCTCCGTCACCGACCCCTCCGGCGTCCCGGGTGGTGGGTGGAGTGTGTTACAGGACTAGTTAGTGTACAATAAACTAGTTTGACATCTGCAGGTGGAAACGTCCCGAGTGCCACAGCATCGGGCACAGCAGCGCACCGGTCCGAGGGATGCCTGGGACGTCGTAAAACTCTACGGACGTGAGTGCCACCTTTCATCAACGAACCTCTACAGAGACCAGCGGTGACCATCCCAACCAGTGATCCAGAGCCACAGTGCCCCTCCTGCACGCCCCTGGCGGCACCCCTGCCCACGGAAGGCAGTGCAGTTGACGGTGGTGGACGGCTCGTTCACATCCCAGCCACCGCAGGAGCAACATCGTCGAGGGTGATGTACTCCAACTTAAGGCATGATTGGGCTGGCCGACAGGTGACCCTAGGGGACCCTGCTGTGCTGCGGGTGCCACCGGTGGGGGCGGGGGGGGGAGAGACACGGAGGGTGCCTCCCCCCTGGCATGGCCGGGGGAGTTACCGGCCGAGAAGTGTAGAGTGTACAATAACTGGAGGTAGAGGTGTCAGGGGTAAAGACATGCCATGCCATTGGCCGATCGGATAGAACGTAGGTTAGCTGTGGGGAACGGCAATCCCTAAGGAGTCGCCGGTCCCCCGTTGTCCCCGGTGGGGCGTAACAATAATAATAATAATAATAATAATAATAATACCATAACTACATGAAACTGCAGAAAGCGAGGAAGGAAGCATTTGAAGCTTCAATGAAGCTTCAAATGAAGGAAGGGCATGAAAGAAGACGATGTTGTGTTAGTTAGGCAGGCTTAGAGAGCGTGGACACCTGCCTTGAAGCACACAGTTGTTGTGAGGGCGCAAGGACGAGTGTGTAGCACCCATATGGCCAGTGTAGGGGGAGTGGACGAAGCTTCTGCAATCGCTTTCCTGTCATTGTGTGTAGTCTTTGATCACTACCCTTTCTCATGTACTGGTCCTGGTGGGGAATAATTTATGGTGTGTGTGTGTGTGTTAATTGTATCAACATAGTCCTCACTTGGTATTGTGGAATACTGTGGGGATGAATGACGTATACGGCATCTTTTAGGTAACCCCCAGAGGAAGAAGTCGGGAGGTAATAATTCAGGAGACCGCTTTGGTTAAAACCACTGACAATCTTCCTAACATTCTTCCAGAACACAGTAAACGGTGACCAGTACTTAATGATGGTGCAGGAATCTGTCAACACTTTGACAACGTAAACTGTAACGTAAACGTTACAGTTTACGTTGTTTCAACAGGACAGTGTCAAAAATTATACAGCCAGAAACTATGGCTTGCTTGCAAAAGTGTTTTAGAAGACAAGGGACCTCTCGTAGGTTGTAGTCACTGTGATATCCTCGCAACGTCCTACTGCGGTTACCTAAAGATGCAGTATGTCACTCACCTGCATGGCATTCCAGAACATCAAGCGATGACCCTGTACTGTGTCAGTGAAGTTTCACAGGAAACGTCACAAAACATCTTCCAAACATGACTTGTATGACTTTGTGAGAAACAGAGAACGGTGCTTATTTCCAGGACTTGTTTTGAAATAAATCCCTTTCCAATGGGTTGCGCTACTTTTTTTTATCCTGTAGGAGAGAGAGAGAGAGAGAGAGAGAGAGAGAGAGAGAGAGAGAGAGAGAGAGAGAGAGAGAGAGAGATTCTGCTATCGATATTTGCCTGCTTTTTTTTTTTACTTTCTTGGTGTACAGAAGTCTATCAAACAGCTTTTAAAGGAGCTAATAACATTTGTTCTACTTGAAATATTCTCTTATATTCATTCATTAGTATATTTGCTGTTTTTGTGTTATGTACTTAACATATTCTTGGTGCATACTGAAAAAAAATCACTTACTGCCGAACGGGTGAAAGAAGTTGTTGATGAACAAGCGTATGCTAAGTAACATGTTATGTGTTATGAGAGTTAAAGTGAACTAGTATTTTAAGTTCTGGTGCTATAAAAGTTAAGTAAATGAGGGGAGTATAATCGCCAGCTGTGTCGCTTCATAAGGTCCTGTGAGGCTGGTGGTGAGAGACTAATATGAAGCATGGATAACACTAAGGAAACTGAGTTAATTAGATTAGAGATTACAGAAACTGAATTCATTATAGTAGTTAATTCCAGTAGTGAAGTTGTGTGAGAGGAACTAGCTGAGGAGAGCTTAGCTGTAGAGAGGTAGTGAGGGTTGTGTTTACGTGGTAAAGTTGATGACATGGCGCGCAGGGTAGATAAGACACAGAGATCTCTGTAGAGGAATGGGTCACCCGGAGTCGCATATCTGGCCCAGCTGCTTCAGAATGGGGCAGATTGTGCCCAGTCTTCAGTGAGGCTCATATTTAGGGGTGAACTATCGCTGACCTAAGGGTAAGATGGGCAGGCGTGAGGCACTGAGGGCCAGCAGGGACGCAACCGGGAGGAACAGATCCTCTTGTACCGCCACCGAGTTCGGGTGTGACTACTCCAGGAAAGATCGGGCCACTACAATACAGACGCAAGTGTTGCTTGGTGACGGGCCTCCTTAAGACCCCCAAGCACTTGAGTTCCACATCTCTATTACGAGGGGTAGATTGCCCTAATTAGCATAATCCATGATAAATGATGTACGAGTATTATGTTGATACAGTTTTTAATGGTTAATAGTGCTACGCACGTCTTATGTTTATTATGTATGCCTTCAGGTTTGACCGAATGCAATAAACGATTCGCGTCAACGTGTGGGTCTAAAATCTTTTAGCTGCCTTCGGGCAGCTACAATCACTGTAGCAAACCTCCTCTGAATTTCCTGTGAAAGAAATACATACATTGTAAAATACTTATATACAAAACAATAATATGTGGTGACCGTCCTCTGGATAAGACAGACTAAAACGACAACTGCCGCCAGCCGCCATTGTTATATCAACACCCGAAGAGGAGCGAGTGCTGATTGGACGGGGAAACACCGATACCTGCGGAGTATCAAGCTGCGAGTCAATTGTTGACTGAAGGTAGGTAAGGATACTAATACACAAATGGCAGGGATGGGTGTGTTGCAGCCTGAGGTGGCCTACGAAGCTGGAGAGCAGCGTGATGTGAGTGGTGGGGGTCATGGCACACGTTTTCGTGTAGTGCGTAGTACAATTCCTTTCAGACATTAGAAGTTATCTTGCCTGGTTTAGAGGTGTGTTATATGAGCACTGCACAGAGAGAAGCAGGGGCTGATGCAGAAGGATAAAGCAGAAGCAGCAGGCAAGGTTGGAGAGTGGGGCAAATATAGCTAGACGGTAGATAGTGGTGGTGGTAGTCTTATGGGAGGAGGGGGCCGTGATGTTGCCGACTATATGCATGGTGAGGTGTCGCTGTTGGGTAGGGCCTCTTGGATCTTGTTGATCACATGAGCCCTGGTGCAGCAACCGGTTGCATAAAGAAGACAAACAAAAAGGGATATAATAAGATGTTATATTCTAGATAGTTGACACCTCTTATTATTAAAATATGTGGTATCTTGTTCTTGTTACGTATTTGATGTTGACGCTCAGGCTGTGGCGCCACAGCCTTTAGTACCCTGAAGGTGCTGGCAATAGGTAAGTTATCTGGTCAGACTTTTGGCGAGTTATCCATTCTTCTGGAGGAAGACTGGTGTGTCTTAATGTCAGACCGGGATCTTGGAAACCATCCACGGCCTGGATTCATCAAACTTACCAACTAGACTCTTATACGAGGGCCAGGTTAGCGTGCTACTACCAGAGGTGGTAAATCAGCATTCAGCAACAACAGCAGCAGCCTGGTAAGATATGAGAGCTGTTGCAGCTGTTAGCCACCAGAGGGTTCTAGTGGCTATGAACAGCTACCTCCACACTTACTTAAGATATGATAGTATTGTGTTTGTGGCCTGCCAGCATCTATGAGTACCACTCCACACCACCACTTTATGTACCTGTAATACATATGTCTTGTAATAATCAGGGTAGTAACACCATATTCCATTCTCGTCAACGTGTCAGTCTTGAGGATGGATAAACGTAGAGGCACTTAATATTTATTGACTGAAAACAGTAAACGACTACATCTTGTGATGAACATCTCAGCTTCACCTCCTGGATATTCTAGAAGCTATCAGTGACAAAACTTACAATATGTGGTATGGAATCCTATTGTGGCAATATATAAAAGTATAAAAATATTAAATCTCTTGTAAAGCATTCGGAATCCTGTTATCATTCAGTTTTCACTGGACACATACAAAAAGAAAATAAACTACGAATGTACAACTTAAACATACAAATAATTCTTACTCTAATATTCTCAATCTACTTACATATCACTTCCCTTCCCTTGTCAGAAAGAAAAGAAAACTTGCAAATCTAAGCACTCTGGAGGAACTCCTCTTGTTCCTTGAGCTGAAAGAATTCTATTTATATTTTCTGGAGGAGTAGAAGTAACGCTGAAGTCACTAGGCTCATCAGGTATATCTATCCCTCTACTCTCCAAAGGCACAGGCTCTGCTTTGGTCTGGTCTATATTTGTTGAGTTGGAGCTGTATATATAAGGTTTAAGTTGGTCAACATGACGTTTTGATACATGTCCACTAACATTGACTTCATAATGCATTTGTCCTAGGTCTTTTGTAAGTTGGCCTGGGACCCATTTCACATCTGTGTTGTATGAGCAAACCATTACTGGTGGAGGTTTGAATTCACTCACAGTTTGATGTTTGGTTACTTGTTGCCATTCACGGTTATTTTGTTGTAAGTAGAAGTCTGGTTTAAGTAAGTCTAGTTTATTCCTGACTCTTCTACTCATCAGTAACTGTGAAGGAGTTTGTCCAGTAACAATATGTTCAGAAGTTCTATAGGATAATAGGAATTTACTAACATGAGTATTAACATCTGCAGATGTCACACTCCTACATTTCATGTTGTGTTTGAAGGTTTGCACAAAGTGTTCTGCTTCACCATTTGTGGTGGGATGGTAAGGTGGTGACTTAGTATGCTCTATTCCATTAACCTTTAGAAATTCTGAAAATTCACTTGAGCAAAATTGTGGACCATTATATGTCACAGTGCGAACTGGAAGTCCATGAGTGTCAAAGACTGGCATTAAGCCTTTTATAGTAGCTGATGCTGTTGTTGAACTCATAGGTATTAGTATTACTTCTGGCTGTTTACTATAAGCATCTACAATTACAAGGAATGAATGACCAATGAATGACCAAGGAAGAGTACCTGCAAAGGCTAAATGTAATCTCTGCCAATGCTGTCTAGGGTATTCTCAAGGATGCATGCATGCTGGTTTAGGATTATTTTGAAAAGCTGAGCAGTTTGGGCACTGTTTTACACATGATTATCATTACATCTATTCCTGGCCACCACATATGTCCTTGCGATTGCCTTTGATTTTACAACACCATGATGGTCAGCATGTATTTCACTCAAGACTTGCTTTCTTAAACTTTCTGGGATAACTACTCTGGCTCTCCTCAGAATACATCTTTGTTCTGCTGACAGTTCTGACCATACCTTCAGATAATGTTGAAATTTTTCCTGCTCTGACACTGTGTTATAACCAGTAACTAATAACTGTAAAATACGTGACAACATTGGATCTTGTTTAGTGTGATGTTTTACCATTTTAGCTGTAATAGGTGAGTTATGACATTCTACCATGAGTACACTTCCATCATGTTTCTCCGGAGCCTTTTCCAATGGCAAACGGGATAAGGCATCTACATTTCCCATTTTCTTGGTAGAATGATATTCTATATCATATGAGTATGCTGCTAGTGTGACTGCCCACCTTTGTAGTCTAGCGGCTACTCATGTTGGCAAACCTACCTTTTCACCCAGTATTGCAAGAAGAGGTTTGTGATCAGTAACTAAGGTAAATTTTGCCTTTCCATATAAATATGTGTGGAACTTAGTTACACTGTACACTAATGCTAGTCCCTCTTTTCTATCTGTGAATAGTTTTTCTCAGCTTGATTAAGTGAGCGTGAAGCAAATGCAATAGGTCTTTCTGACTCATCCAGTATTACATGGGCAATTACTGCTCCTAAGCTATGAGACGATGCATCACATACAAGTTTTACAAGCAAGTTTGGCTGATAATGAGTGAAAAATCTAGATGAAGTAATCTCATCCTTTATGAGGTTAACTGCACTAGTGCATTCTTCAGTCCAGTTCCATTCTGTGTCTTGTTTCAGAAGATTATATATAGGAGGTGAGCTATGGTTGCTAAGTCTGGTATAAATCTGTTGTAGAAAGTAACTAACCCAAGAAATTATCTTAATTCATCAACGTTTTCCGGTGTCTTTGCATCTCTAATAGCTCTTATTTTTCCTAGGGTCTTGTGAATGCCATGTCTATCCACACTAAATCCCAAGTATTCTACCAAGGGTACAGCAAATTGACATTTGTCTTTACGGATCCTCAGTCCAGTCTTTCACAAAATTTCAAGGACTACTTTAAGTCATTGCAAGTGTTGAGGTTCATCTTGTCCAGCTACTAGAATGTCATCAACAAAACAGAATATACCTGGCTTGCCTATAAACACTTTGTCCATTGTCTGTTGCCAAAGTGCTGGACTATTGGCTACAACGTAAGGTAATCTTTTAGGTTGACATAAATCCAGGTGTGTGCTAAGAGTACATATTTCTTGGGAAGATTCATCCATTTCTAGCTGTTGGAAGGACTGTCTTAGGTCAAGTTTTGAAAATATTTTACAACCTCCAAGGGCAGCAAACATATTATCAGGTTTTGGAAGAGGATGTTGTGCTACTTGCAGCTGAGGGTTAATTGTAACTTTATAATCCCCACAAAGTCTAATGCCTCCATCATTTTTCACTACTGCAACAATGGGGGTGCCCCAATCTGAGTAAGTGACTTTCTCCCAAGATCCATTATCAACAAGTCTCTGAATCTCTTGCTCTACCAATGGCTTTAATGGCAAGGGAATCTGTCTAGGGGGATGACATTTTGGTTTGGCATTTGGTTGTAGTTGTAAACTAGCACATGCATTTTTAACAGTTCCTACCCCCCATCTTGGAACACTTCTTTACTCTGTTCAAGTACACAAGTTAAATCCACCTCCACCAACCTTGATTTTACACTACATATATTTGACCAATCCAATGGAATATGTTGAAGCCAATCTAAACCAAGAAGACTCCTTTCTTGTCCTTCCATTACTATAACTGGCAGATTCTTGTATTCTTTCTGTCCATAACACACATTAACTTTCATGGCACCAACAATTTTATATCATTACCACTACAGTCTTGGAGCTGAACTTTTGAGGGTATGATTCTTGCATTTGGAATAGACTTAGTGAGATTCTCGGATGCTAGTGTAACATCAGTCGCTGTGTCAAGCTGCATGTTTACAGGTTTGCCATTTAGTGTTATGCTAAGCATAATCCTTTTCTGAGAATTCCCTACTGAGTTAACTCTGAAAGCAAATTGTAAATCAGTGTCATCCTTTCCTTGCTATCGTGAGACTCACTAGGTTGCTTTTACACTTGACTCAGTGGGTTCTGCAGTGGCATATACCCTTTTCTTAGTCTTACACATACTAGGAAAATGCCCTAACTTTTTACAGGGTGAACATTCCTTGGAAGCAGCTGGACATTTATCTTTCTGCCATGGTGTATGATTTGTGTAACCACACCTGAAACATTTCTTATTTCCTACAGTTTGTTACCTTGTTGTGTAGGATGACTTGGTTTATTTTTAAGATAGGCTGGAACAGGGTTCTTTCCATCTACTCTTGGTCTTGCATTCTTTTTTATCTGATCTATTGCAGGTTTAACTGGTTAGAATGATTGTTACCTTCAATGGGGAGTTTTCAGAACTAGTGGTTGTCACCAGGTGGCAGCACAGGCACAAACACATACATACAAGCAATATCAGATATACCTACAGTGTTATTCTGTTTACATGAAGATGCAATGGGCTTATATAATATATTTTTCTACATAATCCCTTCTAAGTAGTAACACAAGTAAAATCAAACTCTTTTCATGAGCAAATGTATATAAGTTGATTTTCTAGTGAATCGGCATTTAGATTTATTTGGTCATCTTAAGATTTCCAAATGAATACACTCTTGATTGGAAATGTCTTAATCTAGACGACAGTAAACATAAAGGCAACATGTCTGTGACAGTCAAAAGTCCAAATTACATAGATCTCCTTCCTAGTTTATAGAAACAGCAATTTTAGTAAAAAAATTGGCAACTCAAGTGTCCTGGCGATAGTAATGCTGTATCTCTAACCAAAACAAACACCAGACTCAGCTGCGCTGGTTGAACTTAAGAAACACATTGTTGGACAAGAAGTTGAATGTTGCTGCGGTGCCCATCTCCACTACACCCTAAGCAATGGATTACAGTAGCTGGACACTACAGCAGCAGCAGGATCGCCTGAGAGATGTTTTTGGTTCTCAATTACTTTGCCTTGTTGCTCGCTTCATGAGAGGGATGCTAGAATCCCCACAAAAAAAATAGAGCCATATATCACGATGTTACTGAGTAGGTTGTGTCATACTATATAGTACAGTGTGATTTTTTTATTTTTTCATTGTCCAAATCAATAGTTTTTGTACTTGTAATATGCTTTATTTAAGATAATGTTAGCAGTTTACTCAATAATCACAAAAAAAATAATTATTTTGACCACATTCTCTCAATATTGTCCATACCAGATATTGAAAAGTTGATACATCATTTCAATAGTATCATGATGATCAATCTTCTATGCATCTTTACACATCTGGGATTTACTACAATATTTTAGCTCTTTCCTATAGTTAGATGAACAGCAACGACATTTAGTGGTTTAGTTCCGAAAACTCCCCATTACTTTCACTTGTCTGTCTGATGCTTCCATTTCTCCAGCTAACTGTAACATTTTCTCGAGTTAAGTCTGTCTCCTGAAGTGCCTTTCTCCTTAACTGACTAGAAAAACATTTTTCAATCAGCTGATCTTAAATAGCATCCTCAGTGTCATGGAATTCACAGTTTTCTGCTAACTTCCTGAGTCTGGTGACAAAGCCATCTGTTGTTTCATGTTCTTCTTGCTTTACATGTCTAAACAATACACGTTCATACCTTATATTGGTCTTAGGGGTGAAATGTTTCTCGAGAGCTGTTTCTCAAGAGCTGTTTGACCTACAAGGTTTGACAACCTTGTAGGTTGTCAGTGGTGGTGGTAGTGTGCTGAATATTTCTTGAACCTCCTGACCAGCCACATGCAAGAGTAATGCTCGCCTTTGCGTTCTGTTGGTGACTTCTGTAGCATCCAGGTAGAACTGGAAACGTGTCTTCCACTTCTTCCATTGGGTAGCTACTGATGCTGGGTCCTCTACCAAAGAGAAGGCTGGGGGCTGCTCCATGTCTAGGGGCATTGTGTTTGTCCTTGGCTGGGGCTGTCCTTAGTGGGATGTCCACTCATCGCCAGGTACTCATAGATGCTGGCCTGCCAGCATCTATGAGTACCACTCCACAGCACCACTTTACGTACCTGTAATACGTATATCATGTAGTAATCAGGGTAGTAACACTATATCCCATTCTTGTCACCAGGGTTTGTTGTGTTTGTGGCCTACCAGCATCTACGAGTACCACTCCACAGCACCACTTTACTTACCTGTAATACATATATCATGTAGTACAGTAAAATCCCTCTCATCCAGCATTCGAGTATCCGGCACATTTTTCCCCGAGCCTTAAAATCAATAAAAAATCAATGTGTACTCATGAAATCGATTAAAATTCCCGCGTGAGGCATACTTTGTCCCCTCGCCACCAGAGCGCACTGCTTCGCGCCACCTGCAGCCCACTGCACTGTGTTTACTCCGTGACTCAGTCCCGCGTGTACACTGTTTATCGCCTGATGCCTTCATCATGCCTAAAGTTGTAGAAAAGAGCAAGCGTGTTGTGCTTGCACTTAAGCAGCTGATCAGATCAGCTGCTGATTAAGATCAGCTGATCTTTGTTATGGTAAGATGCATGAGTGTAGGGTGATGATTGTGGACACAATTTCACTTCTATCCGGCATGTCGGCGGTCCCGTTGATGCTGGATAAGAGGGATTTTACTGTAATCATATCCCGTTCTCGTCGACGTGTCAGTCTTGAGGAGGACAGATAAGCGTAGAGGCACAATATTTATTGACTGAAAACAGTAAACTAGTACATCTTGTCATGAACGTCTCAGCTTCACCCCCTAGATATTCTAGAAGCTATCAGTAACAGAACTTAAAATATGTGGTATGGAATCCTATCGTGGCAATATACAAAAGTATAAAAATATTAAATCTCTTATAAAGCATTCGGATTCCTGTTTTCATTCAGTTTTCGCTGTACACAGAAAAAGAAAACGAACTAGGAATGTACAACTT
Organism: Scylla paramamosain; assembly: GCF_035594125.1. Taxonomy (NCBI): domain Eukaryota; kingdom Metazoa; phylum Arthropoda; class Malacostraca; order Decapoda; family Portunidae; genus Scylla; species Scylla paramamosain. Next base: position 16,637,969 of record NC_087153.1, read on the forward strand.
AAACATACAAATAATTCTTACTTTAATATTGTTAATCTACTTACTGTGTGTGTTTACAAATACATTTGACTTGAAATTCAGAGTATTTCAGAACATGGATGTATAATACCTCAATAATTTTAGTTTTGATGCTTCAAGAGGTGTTTTATTGTTATAATGTTTAATAGAGGTTCATTCTATGTGGCCACCATCTAATATATATATATATATATATATATATATATATATATATATATATATATATATATATATATATATATATATATATATATAATCACTTTTACTGAAATATGAGAGAGAAAAAATGGAATCCCCTTTCATTGCCTATTACCACTGATTGTCACTCACAAATCTCGATCATGGTGAAACTGTTGTGAAAAAAGCGACAACCTATCAAGCACCTCCTGTTCCACTGTCCACAATTCCACTCCCATCACACTGCACTATACTCCCAACTATCAGCCCTAGTCACAACACTCCACCTGTCCACCCACTTGGCAGCCTCAGGGGCTGTATTAATAAAGATTCTTAACTAGAGAGGTTTAACTCAGCCCAACTCTTATACTTAGAGTTGTGTTTAATTTCCCAAGTTGTGCTTAAATTTAAGACAATTCTGTATGTAGCTTAACTTTAAGAGTTACGGAAAGACTAAGTTAACCAAATGATGGCTGACCATCGAGCCCAAGTTCGCCACCTCAAGAATTATTATCAGGCCTGTAAGTATGTCCTCAATGACCTGAATGACTGAACTGTTGGACATATATAGACTAGACCTGCAGAAGTGTTATTTGTGACAGATTTGGCAGGAGATGCTTTGGAGAGCCCCACACTTACACTAGTAATTAAAATAATAATTGCAGTTATTTAGCTAATGCAGCTCTGCAGCAATGATGACCTTGGGTCTTCCTGTGTCCTGTTGCTGGTGTGTATAATTTAACTTAGTAATAGAGCCCCATGCAGCTTTTTTATGCTACTGAATGAATGAAGCCCTTCATGCTGCATCTTTCCTCATAATACTGATTGAGAAAGGAAACTATTGCCATCAGTTCAGCTGGCTTTCCTCTATTGGCATTTTCAGCCTTAGGGGTCATCATCTCAGTACTAAAGAAAAAGGACAGGAAAGGAAGTGCTGTTAAGTGGGAGTGACAGAACAATATTGGCTCAAGGGTATAAGCACTGAGACAAAATACATGCACCTTGTGCAGGATCTAATTTGCATACTAATAAACACAAATTTATGCGCTCATACCCTTAGAAAATCAATGGCAAATTATCCTTTTGTTATTTAATCCAAAAAATGTAAAAATTTCACAATCAACTCAAAACTGAGAAATATAAGATTTCACTGTTTTGCTCTTTCACCAATTCATACTGGAGGTTAAGAGTTTGGCTCAGCACAACTTTAAGCACATTTAGGAGACAAGCACAAGTTTAAGCAAAAGGCTGAGACGAACTGTAAGAATCTTTGTTAATACAGACCAAGGCATCCACCTCTTGCAACAACTAACTGTCACCTCATCGCCATCTCATACTGGAGCTTAAGAATTTGACTCAGCACACTTAGAAGATAAGCAAAAGGCTGAGACAAACTCTAAGAATCTTTGTTAATACAGACCAAGCATCCATCTATCGCAGCAACCAGCTGTCACCTCGTCATCTGTGTCTTCCTCAAGAAGACTGGCCAGCTGCCTTGCCTGTGATATCTTTACAGGTCTTCACCAGAGCCCATAAGGATCATTACATCATCACAGCTCTAACAACAGCACAGAGCCACCTGACTGGTCGGACCTGAGGCTGCCTGCCATTTTTTTCTGTGAGGTATGCGGGACAGAGACATAGCAGAGTGGACAAAGTTGGGAATTATGTTTGAACCTGTACAATTGCTCACCAACACATCATGAGGCCTCATGCCTCACAAATATATGGCCTGACACAGGCACACTGAGTAACACACGATTCACATCAAGTAAAAAAAATAAATGTGTGTGTGTGTGTGTGTGTGTGTGTGTGTGTGTGTGTGTGTGTGTGTATTTACCTAGTTGTGCTTTATGGGAAAAGAGCTATGCTCGTGCTGTCCCATCTCCATATCTTTTAATATCCAACTTAGCCTTGAATCCATGATGTATACTTTCTGCACTTACTATCTCCTCATCCAGACTGTTCCATACATCAATACTTCTATATGGGAAACTATACTTTTTGACGTCTTCTACAAGCACTCCTCTTCAGCCTCTTTCCATGTCCTCTAGTGTCCCGTGTATCCCAGACCATTAAGTCGCTCCTGTCCACCTCCTCTACTTCCTCATATGCTTTATATATCACAATCAAGTCTCCCCTTTCTCTCCTCTTTTCCAACGTTGGTAGGTGTATCCTTGCCAGTCTCTCTTCATATGACAAATCCCTGATACTTGGTACCATCTTCGTAGCTGCTCTCTGAACTCTCTCCAACTTCCTTATATCCTTTTTCTTGTATGGCGACCACACTACTGCTGCATATTCTAGCCTAGGTCTTATCAGCGACACAATCATCTTCCTGACCATCTTTTCATCCATATATGCAAAGGCCTGCCTTATTCTTCTCAAGTTATAGGTTTCTCCTGTAATTTTACTAATGTTTTTCTCTGGGGTCGGGTTCCCAGTCACTAACACCGAGATCCTTTTCCTCTTCTGCTCCACTCAACCTTACACCATTCAACACATAATTCCCTTTTACTCTTCTTGTACTTTTTCCAAATTCTATTGCTTTACACTTCTTTAAATTAAATTCCATTTCCCATCTATAACTCCACTCTGATATCTTGTTCAGGTCTTGTAACGTTCCACAGTCATCTGCATTCTCAACTTTCTTCAGCAACTTTGCATCATCTGCAAAAAGACTCATGTAGCTGTTCATGCTCTCTGTCATATCATTTATATAAACTGCAAACATGATTGGTGCAAGTACTGAGCCTTGGGGTACTCCACTTATGACTTCTCTCCATGATGATTTTTTTTTTTTTTTTTTTTTTATTATTATTATTATTATTATTATTATTATTATTATTATTATTATTATTATTATTATTATTATTATTATTATTATCTTTTACCACCATTCTCATTTCTCTGTTTGTCAAGAAATTTTCCATCCATCTCAGCAGGCCCCCCCCCCTTAGCCCACCATTATGCTTCAGCTTCCACAACAATTTCCTTTGTGGCACTTTATCAAAGGTCCTCTTCAGGTCTAAATAAACACAATCTGCCCATCCATCTCTTTCTTGCATTATATCCACCACTCTAGAATTAAAACTCAGTAAGTTTGTAACACACAATCTCCCTCTCCAAAATCCAAATTATTGCTTTATTATCACTTCATTGCCTTCTAGGTACTGCATCCATTTATCCTTCAATCTTTCACACATTTTGCACACCACACTTGTTAGAGATACAGGTCTATAGTTTAAGGGCTCCTCTTTTCTACCACCTTTGTAGATTGGCACTATGTTGGCTCTCTTCCATTCAATTGGGACTCTACTTTCAATGAGGGAGCTCTCAATAATATTATGTATTACTCATGTCAACTGCTGATTGTGCTCTTTTAGTATCCATCCTGACACTCCATCAGGTCCAGGGGCCTTCCTAATGTCTAATCCCTCCATCTGTTTCTGGACAGCCTCTTCAGCCACTTGGATTTCCCCCAGACCCATTTCCTCACTCATCTCACTCTGCCACACAAATGTTCTCTCTTTTGTGAATACTGATGGAAAATTTCTGTTCATTATCACTGCCAATTCAACCTGATCCTTACACATTTGACCATTCACTTTCAATCTGCTTATTCCTTCTCTATTTTTCATTTTGCTGTTCACGTATCTGAAAAATAGTTTTGGTTCCTCTTTGCATTTGTCCGTAACATCTTTCTTGTAATATTTCCTTTCTTCTCTAATAACCCTTACATATTCATTTCTTGTAGTTGTGTAGTTTTGCCATAGCTCCTGCATATTTTTCTTCTGCCATCTATTCCATGCCATTTCCCTCTTCTCCTTAGCTATTTCACATCTTCTATAATACCAGTCATTGTTATATCTTCTCTTTGTCTCTACTTTCAGTACATATCTTTTCACTCCTTCTTCATAAATATTGATGAAGGCTTCCCACTTCTTTTGCACATTACTTGCTGTGATAAGTGTACTCCAGTCTGCTTCACCAAAGTATCTCCTCATTTATTCAAAATTTGATTTACCTTAATTAAATCTTTCACTTTTATAATCTTCACATCTACTTTCCTCTCTTTTTTCTTTAATACAAAACCTTATCATGACATGGTCACTTTTTCCTAGTGGACAATTATATTTTTTTCCACACTCTCCACCCTGATACCCTTTTTAACAAGCATCATCACTCCACCTCCTCCTTTTCCACATCTGTTTCTTATCCACATATTGTACTTTCCCCCTCCTAAATTTGTGTCTCTGAATCTCTTAGTTTAGTTTCTACCATTGCCATGATGTCTGATTCATTTGCTTTTATAAATTCATTCACTTCATCCATCATTGAAACTAAACCATCCACATTAGTGTATGCCACTGTCCATGTCCCTCCCTCTCTTACAACAGTGCCTCTGCACCCTTCACTCTTCGCATGTACCACTTCCTCAACCTTAGGCCCATTACTCTCCAGAAAAAAAAAAGTTCTCCAGAAAAAAAGTGTGTGTGTGTATGTCTGAAAAGAAATTAATAATAAGAATGTGAAAGTACGTATAAAAATGTGTAAGTCGTGTTTATCTGTTTAAGATATGAGGCAGTAACACAAACAGTGATATCACAACAGTATTTAGCCACTGAGATACTGAGCTGGAGATGCTAGCAAAAATGCATGAAAGAATACTGTGCTGAAACCAATCACAGAGGCCAAAAAACATGTGATGTAAGCACTAGCCAATAACAGGGCTCACACTAGTTGTGATGTCAGAATAGCAAAACACAGGCCAGGACATCACTGGGTCTCTCAAACAAGGGAAATGGCATTGCTATATCATATAAATTACAAAAATAACTGCACTGTTAAGTAAACAGCAGGAGGCTGCACTGGCTGGCAGGATGCACAAAACCAGTTGGATAGTCCCAGTGCAGAGTAGTAGAATAAACTGACAGGAAGGAGCACAAGCTGACAAGGGCGGCCAGGCAGTCAGGAGAAAAGCTTGACCAAAAAGCCCTAAGTCAAGCAGATTGAGAGCAGACAGGAGCAACAGCAAAGCAGTCGATGTAACAGGATAAGAGCACAAACTGAAAAGAGCAGGCAGGCAGGAGAAAAGTTTGACAGATGCCCAAAAAGCAGCAGGAGGTACTGTAGTTGATATGAATGCAGAGATTGGTGGGTGAAAAGTCCAGAGTCACATAAGAAGCAGTTGAAATGGGAGCACAAGCTGACAAGGGCAGGCAGGCAAGGGAAAAGCTTGATCAGAGGCCCTAGAAACAGTGGAAGGCACTAATTGATGTGGATGTGAAGATTGGCAGCTATGAAGTCCCAAGAGTCACATAATAAGCAGATGGGAACACAGCAAAGCAGTCAGTGTTGTAGCAGTAGAAGCTGAAGGCACAAGGTGAAAGCCAAAGCAGCTGGTAGAATGGTAGGCTATGTAGATAGAGGAGACAGGCACAGAAGAACAAAACACAACACTCATTCAGTTTTAGATGTGGCAGCACCACACCACTACATCAAGCCAGATGTGTGGACAAAACACACACACACAGTTTTAGATGTGGAGGAACTACATTACTGTGTCATGCTGGATGTGAGGACACTCCACATGCTCACATAACTGTAGGTGCATTGGCACTACACTGCTGCCTTATACTGGATGTAAGGACAAAACACACACACAGTTCTGGACTGTATAGCCAGAGAAATTAACATTTTCAGTGTTTTTGATGCCTCAAGTTTAGTGCTATGCCTGTAGAAGGGCATCACATTTTTTTCTGGGGTTATCAGGGAACTATTCTTTTAAACAAGTGTTTTGGGTGTTAGTCTTGCATGAGTAACTGTAACCCCATACTTAGGTTTACCAAACCTGGCCCCGTATTGAGAAATGCTTTGCTTTCTCATCACATCTGTTTTCAAAGGCCATAGAGATGATTAGCAGAGTTCTCAAGTGTTTCTCCTGTTCATAAAATAGAAATCTTGTTAATCTTTCACAAAATATAAAAAAAAAAAAATTTAAACCCATGTCATTTCAATGAGTATTTTAAATGTAGTTATGTGGTGCAGAAGTGTTTCAGAATACAGGCATTGACTTGTGGTTCTCTCTCTCTCTCTCTCTCTCTCTCTCTCTCTCTCTCTCTCTCTCTCTCTCTCTCTCTCTCTCTCTCTCTCTCTCTCTCTCTCTCTCTCTCTCTCTCTCTCTCTCTCTCTCTCTCTCTCTCTCTCTCTCTCTCAGCAAACCCATATGCATCTCCAACTTATCATGCTTGTATTTTATATATTTTTATAGTATATATTAAAGTGAAACGTAACACAGGCATGACACAATGAACATTTGCATCTTAACGAGTAATTTTGCTATGTATTAAGATTTTTAAAACTGGCTTTTGAGTAGATAAATTTATGCCTTCCTGCCTTTCCTGGTGGATTACAGTTCAGTTTGGGGATTGCTGGTCAAGAGATATGGCCCAGAGTATAACTGAGGCTGTGCAGCTCTTTGCAGGCATTTGGGTATTTTAAGAAAATACAGGATATTATGTATTGAATTATATTTTGTGAAATTAATACTGTATAAAGATAGTTAATATATACATGAATTTGTTCTGAAAAAGTTAATTCTAGAAAGAAAATACATTAGGTGGTGCCTACAACACCAGTTGTAGCTAAAGATCATGTGACAAACAAGAATCTATTGATATGCAAGCAGTTACGGATACCAGATATGCACCACACTTAGTAAGCTTGTATTTCTTGATAAATATTTTATCTGGCCTGCAAAGAGAAAATTATAATTTTTTTATAATTTGTCAGCTCTAGGTGACAATCAATATTTGTTTTATAATTTGTCAGCTCTAGGTGACAATCAATATTTGTTTTATAATTTGTCAGCTCTAGGTGACAATCAATAAACCCTGATTATTGCTCAGTTTTATCAACACCAAGGTCGAATGAATAATTATTTTATTATAAATCAACCTTGAATAAATCATTATTTTATTATAAATAACCTAGTTTTCAGTAAAGAAAAACATGTCTACTGCCTACTATGTACCATTCATTTATTGTGGCCAAGAGCAAGTAAACTCAGTTGCTAACCAGGTTGCAGGTGGGCTGATGTCGTCACTGATTATAAATGAAGTCTGTATTGTAAGACAAGAGGAACATAACAATACTCATGGTCAGGGAGCACCTCAAAACAGTACATCATTGCCATCAACAAGGTATGGCCCAACTATTTATGTACATTTTGGTTAAGCTACATCCAACCTCCTATGTTGACAAAGTATATGTTTGCGTGTCCTTAGAAAAAAATCTGTCAGCAAATTATGTCCATACATTATATTTTCTATATATTTATTTATTTGTCAGCAAACTACACTTATGTAGGATAATGATTTATTGGAAAATGTACATCTTTATATTGGTGTCGTTTGTTGTTACACAGTGCAGCACTGTCTGTAATTACAGCTTGCATTAATTCACTGCTTGCATGTAATCTATTTCCAGAGATGATGCCCCATGTTGTTTGAAGTCACTGTAGACTCCCCCAACAATCTGCAGGGTGACTGTTGTGATATTGGAGGTGTTGAGGGGCTCGGCATCAGGCACCTCCTGACCACGATAGTAAGGCTTGAATGCAGTGAAGGGAAGTACAATGCGTGTCCACTCATTTTTGGGAACCTGAAAATCATTTTGAGTCTTAAGATTATATGGCATCTATCAGAAGCTTGATTTACAAAGGAATATTTAATGGGATTTAAAAAAAAAAGTATTTAATGGGATTTGGGAATGTGTGCAATCTTCAGAAAGTGCACATCTTATACGAGACGCCCAGAACCAGAGTGATGTAAGCGACCTCACAATTGTTGTTTTTATTGCACTGTCTTCCCCAACCTTACTACCATGATGGGAGAGAGCATGGATGTCAGCATGGACCCCACAATAGAGTCAAAAATCCATCCAAGTGAAATTATCCATGGAACCTTCTTGTTGTGCTTGAGTGATCGCTGTCAGTTGCTGGGGCTAGAGAGAAGTAACTCCATCACACCAGCATGGGAAGAGCCAGCCAATGATGGCTCGTTCTGCAACTCATCTGTCATACCGGTGTAGGCTGACCCTGAGTGCTGCATTATTTGCACAGTATTCGACAAAGACTCAATGCCTCTGTCAGAGTAACAAGACATCATGGTTTGTTTTGTTAATTGTTTTTTAAGGTTAATGTGTGAGAAAGTTTCAGTGCCTGTATGACATTCATGCTGTTTGGAGACTTCTGTCTGCATCTTATTTTAACACAAAGTTGCTTCTCTCACTGGGTTTTGTGGCTTTGCTGGCTAAGTATAGCCTCTCCTTGTCAAAGCCTGACTGGCATTAGCAACAGCGAAAGTTTCACCAAAATCCCTAAAAGGTGACCAAGAAAGCCACATGACCACCAGTAGAGTGGCAACAATGGCAATGATAGATGTTTAAGATGTAAAGTGCATGGGATTCAGATAATGGAAGGCAACCTCTATCATGTATAGCATGAGAACAGGCTGAGTTACACCAAGGTTTGGAAGGTTTAGGGTGAGAGAAAGTGAGGAATGTACACCTTTATGCCAGATTATCACCTCTTATGTGCTCAGCACAGATGGGTCCCTGACAGTAGTAGTAGTCCAAGAAAAATCAGAATTATAACTATTCAGATCTACCCAATTAGCAGAGACAATGCCAGTGGCATCTCTACCTCTGTCTTGGAGGATCCTGAGAAGGAATCAAAGCCATAGGACAAGATACAGATATGAGGTTTTGTGATTAGAAGAGCCCAAAGGAGAAGAGTGACAGCGTAAGTTGAACGATTAGAGGTAAGAAAAAAAGTCAAGAATATTGGGTGTATATCCAAGAGGATCAGGAATATGAGTAGGGTTACTGCAGGGACAATATTTTATAGTATTTGACCACAGCTTATTAACAGTCTCTTTAAAGGTATTTATTCTTACTGGTGATCTTATGTAGTACTATGTCACTATATAAGATCACAGAATTACAATGCACTAAAAAATACAACATTTATTAATGATAAAAATTATAATAATGTACTTGATCTTGTGCAAGTAAAAAACATATGAATTACTGACCTCATAAAAAACTTCATAGGCAATGTCATTTGATCCCTGTCCATTGTGTCTGAAATTCACTTTGTACACATAGTTGTCACCTTGGCCTCGAACCTTCAGCTCTACCCCATTGTAGGAACTCAAGTCCCAGGTGTCCTGACTCTCAAAGCCAACAAAACCAGCACCATTGGGCTGAGGGTTGATCATGGAAAACATCACTGCCCTCTGGAACAGCTGTGTTTTCTGAAAATATATGCATGAAAACAATTTTCTCAGTTACTATATCTCTATTACTAATAACAATTATTCCTATACAAATGTATTCTATTCTAACCAGACTTAAGATTACTCTCCAGCCAGCCATTTTCATATGACTGCTATCTACCTTATTTCCAATGAATACCTGTTCTTAAGAACCTTCATGTGGCAGCAGTGGACATTCTCATCAAAGGGCAGCTGGAAAACATTAGAAAGTGGAGGTGCTTTCACTTCCACTTTCAATGGGGCAGCTGACTGACACTTCTAATGCTCTTACTACTTACCACTTATAAAAATTTGAATTATATTTAAGATGTATTTTTATTAACACTGTCAATATTAAATTTACCCTTTTGTGGTTTGCAATAATAAACAAAATATCAAACTATAAGATAACCATCCTATGGTTTTCACCATAAGCTGACAACCATATACTACATATATTGATTTTGTTATGTATATAATACATACATATATATTATTTCTAATTCACAATTTCTTTCTGAATGGTAAATTCTTTAACTTTATTACTGATATATGGTCAGTTTTGTATTAATACTTTTTAAGCTCATGACAAGACTTATTATTAATAATGGGACAAATCACCACCCCAAAAAAAGTTACAGGTAAGTGCCAAGAGCATCATGAGTACATCAATCAGCTATCCTGCTGAGAGGGGGTAGGGGGCAGGCGACAGCTTCTAGACTTGATTCACATAGTGACAAGGATTGAGATTATGTAATAAATTATGAAAATGAAATAGTAAGCATTATAATGTAACAAATAATAATGCCCCAACCTCTCATTAGTTGAAGTAAAATAGTAAACTAATACAGTAGGGTACACAGCGAACATGAATTGTTCCAACGGTGACTGAAGATCGTATAGAAAAAAAAGTAATTGGTTCCAGGGAACCAGACTATAAAAAATTTAACAGTTTTTGTAAATACATCAAAATGAGCACATTTGCACTACCTACTAAATTTGATATAACAGCAAATATGTAGTCTTTCCCAAGTTTCGTGCCTAGTTTTAAACCCTTAACATCACAGGTGTTTTGTAAAACTCCCATAACTTGGAGCCTCTCTCTCTCTCTCTCTCTCTCTCTCTCTCTCTCTCTCTCTCTCTCTCTCTCTCTCTCTCTCTCTCTCTCTCTCTCTCTCTCTCTCTCTCTCTCTCTCTCTCTCTAACAATCCTAACAATCCTAAATAGAATGAGACTGATTGAGAATGAAAATGGAATTAAGTATACAAGTGAAAGAGAGAAAGAATGAAGTGAAAATGACAAAATGAATGAGAGAGAGGGAGAGAGAATCTGACATAAGGGGGAGGGGAGGTGACAGAGTTAGTCTTGCAAGTTAGTTATTCCGATTAAATTTTTATTCAGATTTGAACCCTCACACGCATGGCAAGTTCATCTTGCTGGTTTTGGTTCGTTATTCTGATTAAATATTTATAGAAATTTCAGTGCTTGCACAAGTAGCGAGTTCGTTATGCCAGTTTTGGTTCGTTATTCCGATTAAATATTAAAATTTCAGTGCATCACTACAGTTGTACGTTACAACAAGTGTACATTGTTGCATACCTTACTGTATTTATGGTGAAGCTGTAGCTCCATGAAATTTTTGTGCAAAACTCAAATCTTCAGTCAAGTACATATGTATAATTTTCCCTTATTGAGTTTTGTGTATGAATGTCCACATGATAGATTCACTGAGTCACATACATTTTACACCACAGAGCAGCCTGTATATGTAATATTTCAGGAAATTTCCTCAATAAAGTGGAAAGTAAATGGTTTGTATTTTAATTTCCTGATAGTTTTTTTTTTTATACATATTTATTTTTTTTAAACATATTTAAAGCTTTTAATTAATCTTGCCATGGGCCATCTCTGGTTTACTGTAACATGGTTTCACACACCAAAACTAAATATATTCATAATGGCAGAACTGTTGGCCTTTACTCCTGCAGGACCTATAGATACAGAGTGACAGCACTGCCAAGTTTTTACTCCTCCCAGGAAGCAAGGTCATGAATCAACAAACATTTAATATCTATTGTGTCGAAGGAAGCAAGCCTAACTTGTCTGTTCAACCACAGACTTAAATTGTGAGTGGTCAGATAAACTACCACCCGACATGTACAATATGCAAACCTACTAACTTACCTGCAATACAAATGCTCCCTTTGACATGCCTGGTTCTCTTACAGTATCTGAGGATTCCACCCAGCTACTGAGGTTGGGTAGAGTTCGAAAATCATACATCATCATGCTGGCTGCCCGGTTATCACTAGTTACCACACTCCTAAGAGTAAGAGATAAAAGATTATGTTTTAAAGGCCAAGAAAAAGAGAACTTCTACAGAAAAGAAGTTCTATGGATATTTAAACATGCACATATTCTGAATCCTTTGTGCAACCAGGAATTATCCAATAAGAGATGACCGTCTCCATGCCATAAAACCACAAATAACTGCTGTCACATGTAGGAAAGAATCACCTCCCATAAGTTGAAGGGCACAACAACCGACTTGTATCTACAAGTCAGTGTAACAAAGGCAGGGACTGAACCCAAGATTTTATTTTGTAAAACATCTTTATTCTGTTTCAAAATGTTGATACTGCAAATAAAACCACAACTAAATGACTTACCATAGCAAAGAGTTCTAGCTATTTATATTACTAAAATTATTCTTGTGCAATTTTTCTTTTTTGAACAATTTTTTCCAAACATTGGATAGCATTACAAGAAAAGCAGACAGTACTCACCCTAAGGACATGCATGCACTACTCAAGCCCACTGTAGCACCCAGCAGGACATGAGCAATTCTTAATCCTTTGAACCACATCTTCCTGTAAGCATGATTGTCATTAGTTACATAAATCACAGTTAGTGCCTCCAAGTTTTAAGACATTAGGATGGCTGTTTGAAACTGAAAAGATGCAACATAAAAAAAAAAAAAAAATACAAAAATAAAATGCATAACTTTAAATAAATTATTAAAGTTACTGAAAGAATGCAGTGAATATAGGTTCTATGACTGGATGTAGCCAAGAGATGATGGTGATGCTTGGAAGGAGGACAGTGAATGTATGTGCAATGTAGGAGGTTAAGTACAAGAACAGTGATACAAGAGTTTGTTGAAGTAGAAAAGTATATTCTGGTGGAGTGGTGGAAATGAGAAGAGGGGAGGAGTGGGAGTTATGAAGTAGGAAGAATGAGCAGTAAGAACAATAAAAATAGTGACAATGTATGAACATCAAAACAGTGAGTGGAGGGAAGATAATGCATGTATTTTCAACGTGTTCTGCAATAAGGAAGGCCAGAAAAGTTTCTGGGAAAAGATGTTAGACAGGATTGCAGAAGTTATTGAAGAAGAGATACTGATGGTAGGTGGAAATACAAGTGGATGTATTAGCAATGACAGAAGATATGAAGTTATGGGTGTGTTTGGAATAAGGCAAAGCACAGACTACTGTGTGTTGATTTAGAGGTAAAGGACAAAAATAGGAAGAGACAAGAGGAAAATAAAATTAAATTAAATTAAAAGACCAAAACAAAAGAGAACTGGAGGAGGGTCTGGTTGAGAGACAGAATGTAGCACTACTATTATGAAAGAAGGGAAATGGTTTGTGGCGAAACAACCAGACAGAGGTAGAAGAAATATGAAGGTAGTATGAAGAGGTAAGACAAGCAACAGCAGAGGAGAAAAGAACATTCAGAGGGTGGCAAACAAATAAAACAAAGAGGGTAAGTAAGAGAATATATGAGAATTTTGGAGAAGAGAACAGTGGCAACAGAAAAGGAGGCAGCATGGCAGAAGTGGGACAGAGATATTGATATAAGATGAGAGACAAATATGCTTAAGATAACAAAGCAGATGAGAAAGGAAGTTGTTGGACCCATACACATCAAAATGAAAATGGGAACATATTGTATAGAATCAGGATATGAAGGGGAAACTGAACAAGTACATACTGTATTTGATAACATTTAAGATGCAAAGGCATAATGGACACCATATTTAATGCAGACAAAATATTACTAGAGACCACAAAATTTATATTTTCAAATTAATGTAATGAACTGCCTTCTTTGGAAGAAAAGTTCTATCTGTAATGGATAAGATCATCAGTGCAAGCATGGTTCAATCAACTTTACCGAATGACATAATGCGTTTTAGTTTTTGTACAATATGGCTCAGTTCAAGACGTCTTACAACATAGTATGTATTGCACATTTTATGATAAGTTTGAGTATAGAATGGATGACATCAGTTTGTTGGAGCATAAAATGTAAATGTGGCCATTTGCTATTGTATTCAGTGATAATGTATCTCTTATTACAGTAAAAGATTTCCTGTAATATACCTTTTATATGCAAGAGGGGCATTGGCCAAAGGCAACAAAAACTGAGAAAAAAATACTACTGAGATGCTAGTCCCTAAAAGAAAGGACCCAAAAGATTATCTAAAATTGGCAAAGATGAGTCTTGAAACCTCCCTCTTGAAAGTGTTCAAGGCATGGGTTGAAGGAAATACAGAAGCAGGCAAGGAGTGAATGGGACGAAAGATTGTTAACTCTTGCATTAGGAAGATGGACAAAACAAGGATGAAAGTATAAAGACTTGTGCAGCAAGGCCATAGGAGGAGGGGAGGCATGCTGTTAGCAAGATCAGAACAACAGTTTGTGTGAAACTAGTAGTAAAAGATAGCAAAAGATGCAACACTGGCAAATAGAAAGAAGCAGAAGACAGCCAGTTCGAGGAGTTGATCAGTTCTTTTGATTCCATTACGTGCCAGAATAACTTCCTGAAAATATACCCTAAAATTGGTATTATGCTGAGGATCATGAGAACTTAGGCAAAACTCAAATAAATGATGTTCATCAGTCAACATTGTCTAAATCCTGAGTAAATGTTCTGAGAATAATGTAATTTGTGCATGATATAATTTCTTGACTCCAACATGAGGACCCTAAGTACAAGTTTCAGAGGGGGTCCCCACAACACCTTGCTACAACTAGACAACCAACCAATCATGTTGTCCATTGCAGGTTTGTCAACTGAAGTCTGGATTTATCTGTTACAGTTTGGAGGCTTGTGCTGATTTCTGAAACCATCCTAACAGTTTCTTAGCAGTTGCCGTTGAGAATAGATTTTGTTCTCCAAACTTAGATACACAACCCTCCCTGTTTGGGTTAGGGGGTTATGAAACTTTAGATTTAGTCTTGAAATGTCCTTCACCATAATAAGACAAGATTGTTATTTGGCAGGAAATTATGTGGCAACTGAGATTATTACAAGGTAGTTAGAACATGCATGACAACTATGAGATTGTTATATGACACTTAAAACACAAGTGTGGCAACTATGAAACTGTTACATGGCAATTAGAGCTAATGTTACAACTAAGATTGTTACATGGCAGTCAGAACAAATGTGACAACTATGAGATTTTCACATGGTAGTTAGAACATGTGTAACAAATATGAGATTGTACTGTAGTGTTTAGGATGTTGTAATATGGCAGATGGGGAATTTCTTTCATCTAAAATCCTCACCTTCCCTCAGTTGTCCAAGTTTACTGGGGAATGAGATAGGAACCCTTGAGAGTTACAACAGCCAACGAACGATTTTCTGATTGGTGTTTTTCTTCTGGTGATACATGTAGTGAATTGACTGATATTTAACTTTTCCGTCGCAAATGCTTACTTTTCGAGTTGTGCCCCTTTTTTTTCAAGTTAAGCCTAACCTTCATCCCCAACAATCTTCGGGGACATATGGGGAATGGGGGTTTTGGATCAGGAAACATTAAATCGAGTAATGTACGATGCAGAAGACGCCAGAAATCAACAAAATCATATCAGAAAATCAATTAAGACAAATTACACTTTTGGCGGCGGCAGCGACGTCGGCCGCGAGCGTTGTTGTGTTATTTTTGGTGAGCAACGTTGCTAACGATTCGCTACCTTTCTGCCTGTATCTGCTACATTTAGCGTAATTTATTACTTAAACGTTTAAGGACGGAAAATTAATAATTTTTCGAGTAATGGCAGCTGGGGGCACGGAACAGCCACCTGATAATTTAATAATTGGGTCCCTTACAAGTCTAAAGTCTTCGCCACATATTACAAAATGCTGCCAAGTGCATGGAATTCAAACCATAATAACGGCATTTCCTTTAGGGCGAGGTTGGTTTTTTTTTTTTTTTTTTTTTTTTTCTCTCTCAAAGCCAGTGGTTAACAAAACACACTTCCCGAAAGTTTGAGGGAGTTCCGTCGAGACAATTTCTTTGTAGTCCAAAGTCGTAAAATTAAACCGCCTTTTCTTTGTCTTGGCCATTTTCGTTCACCGGCCACAATTACAAGAATGCCTGTCACCCCTGTAAGAACTTTATAATGTGGGCACTGTACTTAAAAAAAAAAAAAAAAAAAAAAAAAAAACTTCTTAAGAAGTAGTGGGGTACATCTTTGTCGTCCATATAGAATACCATGATGAATTCCTAATAGTTGTTGTCACATCCAGTACACACTACGGCCATCTTTATACTGACTGGCAATCGGCCTACTGCACGAAACAAATCAATGAACCGAAACTTCGAAACCGAGTGAAGCCCTAAATGTATTGTAATTATTTCACTAAGTGTAAGTATAAAGTACATTAACCTAACTTAACCTAATCTTAATTTAATTTAAAAAAAAATGGGTAAAAGTTATACCGTAGGGGGAATTCATGGAAACTCTCTCGGTGGTTTCTGGCTAAATGTAGCTCATCAATAACGCAGCAACGTCTTTTCAGTATTATTATTATTTTATTTATTTATTTATTTTTTTTTTATGTGAGTTTGTTGAGATCCGACCTCTTCTGCAACGCATATTATTCGATTTCATGCTCCTCCACTCAAAAATCCCGATTTCCCACAGGTCCCCCAAGACCGTTGCAGAAGAGGGGTAGGCAGAACTTGAAAAGAGGCATAACTCGTAAACCTGACATTTGTGACGGAAAAGAGATAGAAAATAAATCAATTCACTACATGCATCACCAGAAAAAAAAAAAAAAAAAAAAATCAGGCATATGAAAAACTCGCTGGTTGGGTGAAACAAAATAAATTGATGCCGGTTCTACCCATTAGGAGACTTTGCGTGGTATATGGTTTTAGTTCTCGAATTAGACAACACTTGAGCAACACGAGGGCTAGCAACGAACCATGCAGCAATCGGACCATTACTACTAAAAGCCTTGTTACAGACTTCTGCAAAGACATCTTTCTCGATGATAACAGTGAATAATCGTGACAGTAAGAGCCTCAGCGCACACGACCACAAGCTTGAACAAAATTTCTCAATACGGCCTACCGTATGCCCTGGGTGATGACAAACGGATTATATAATCACAAGGTTAGACCAGCCCCGGGCATTAAGTTTTCTGGGTAGTTAACAGCACTAGATAGTGTTATAATATTGAGCTTTTGAGAGCGTTACAGTGACGATATACAACATTTTCAGTGGTCTTAAACATAATGACAAGCTAACTCAGAACGACAGGGAATACCTTCTCTGGCCGCGCGTTCCCTTGCATTTGAAGGACAGCTGTGGTGCACTGAGCAGGACTCTGGGAGGTCCAGTGCACACGCTTACAGCTGGCAGTGGCGGGTGTATTTGATCACTCCCTTGTTTACTCGCACTGCTCCACTCATCCAGACACATGATTTGACTTATTATTATTATTATTACTATTTTTTTTTTATGTAAGATGAGCACAGGCCAAGGGCAACACAGAACAAATATACACACACAAAAAAAAAAGCTTTCTCCACGAGTGCCAAAAGGCCTACTAAGGTGCTAGTTATTACCTTTTCTACTGCTTTTACTTGTTGTATTACTTCTTCAATTTTCTATTATGTTTACTTTAGCATTCCAACTATTTTTGGTTTATAGTTCTTTTATTTTTTTTCTGTTACTAGGCAGATTTTGTGTGACAGCGCAGGTTTTGATTTATCCTATAATTTATTTGACGTAGTATTTCATCCATTTTTTATTATATTTATTCTAACATTTCAGCTACTTTTATAATACTTTTTCATTATTATTATGAAGCAAATATCCTGCAGTAGTTAGCACTTGTTAGGCTCATCACTATCCTTCCATCGTTCAACACTACACTAATATAATTAAACTTATTCTCATCTAACCAACGAGTAATTTCAGGTGGAAATATCTCGTTTATTGAAGATTATCGAAAAGAGAAAGACGATCCCTGCCATACTCACCTTTCTGCTATAATGTAGTACCACTCACACTCTGGGTAAGCCATTATATAGTTGCAGCCCCAGTCCAAACAAGTTATACAAGAGGACATTCATATCTGTAGTCAGGGTCACCGAAATCCAAGAGTACGTAATCTCCAAACATCATTCCTTTATAAAGTTGCCAGAATAGCTTATTAAAGACCAACAGACCAGGAAAGATAGCCACCAACCATGAAACATTATAGGATGGACTCTTGCCACATCTGCTCAGCTGCACAGCCAATTTGTGTGCTCATGTCCCCTGTCATCACCAGCACCAATACAAAGAAGAGTAATGCACACTTTGATACTGTTAGTGCAGGTTTTCCGTGTCGCGAACCCAACGAACCCACAAGTGTTATAGCGTAGAAAAATTCCCACGACATTTTAAAACAGGTTTGCTCTTTATCGATTTTCTACATCCGAGTATACCATCAGCACCGGCATTGATTTATATTAAAAGATGCTGTTATTGTTCTGTAAAATACTTTATGACATAAATGGAGCTATTAAAGGAGATATATATATATATATATATATATATATATATATATATATATATATATATATATATATATATATATATATATATATATATATATATATATATATATATATATATATATATATATATATATATATAGAGAGAGAGAGAGAGAGAGAGAGAGAGAGAGAGAGAGAGAGAGAGAGAGAGAGAGAGAGAGAGAGAGAGAGATCGTTTTCACAAGCACATAATCCAGTCTAAGCAGTCTACTTAATTTTGATTTTTTTTTTTATAACTTGGTGGGAAAGTGTTTTGCATGAGGTTACAAAAGGGAGCAATATTGGGTATGAGAGTGGGCCCTCCTAGTCCAGAGACATCAACCCCCCAAAAATCATGTGTGTGCAAGCAAGCACACTTGCTTGAGGCCAGCCTGAGGGAGGACACACACACACACACACACACACACACACACGACGGCAACCAGCAGGCAACGCAGGAAGCAGATGAGTCCGTGGTGCTTAGAATTAAATACAAGAAGAAATAACGATAATAGTTAAACAAATGTATAAGGAACAGCTACAGTTACAGTTACAACAAAACCAAAATAAACTTAAATAATGTAGGAGACACTGAAGACTGACACAGACATTATAGAGAACAGGAGAACCTAAGCATCCCAGTGCAAGACAGCAAGGAAAAAAATGCAACTACGTATTTCGAGTTTGCTCCAAATATGAAAGATTAGGAAGATAGACACCTGCTGCTACGGTTGCCCAATCCTCCCATGGAGCCTCGGTGTCCTCACTATGAAAGGGACCAGAAAATAATGTCCCAAAGTTGGGTATTCTTTAAAAGCGAATTGCACTGTCCTCTGATAAAAAAAAAAATTCTGACAAAAGGAGGCGCCAGTGAAATCCGCCTATATCAGTTTTGTAGCATTCAGGGTCTCGGATCTAGTTTTCTCAAAGGTCGCTGCTCACCGGGATGCGTTCAAAGCTTCTGACAGCAATTTTTTTTTTTTTTTTTTTTAAGTTCAATCCTTCTTTATCATAATTTTTAAATCAAAGCCGAATACTGTACCTGTGCACGCAACTAACTATACTGTAGTACCTGTTATCCAAATTACCTTCGTACCCTCGCCCTCAAATAATCAGAATTTTCCACCATCATGTGATTTGCATCTCATCAAATTCCTCCGATGATGAAAAAGAAAAAATCTCACTTCTTAACCAGAACACACCCTTTTTTTTTTTTTCCATGTCTTCGAAATTTCATCCTTCAGGGATTGCATTGTTCACCACCAGCTTCTTGGTTCTTTTACTGAACAAGTTGATGAACAAGTCTTATAGTTTGCTATTATCCATGACCAGACCTGTGTTTGTGACTGATCTTTTCCTCACCTCTAATCTTTCAGCTCATTCTGCCAAGCTTTTCTCTCCTCTAAGCTCCTTCGGTCTTCTACTTTAATTTTAGTTCAATGTCCCCAGCACCACCTCTGGAGTCTGCACTCACTGAGACGAAGGTGCTTCAAACATTAATCCTCTAAGACGCTAAATAACCTAAGAGCATTTCCTCCATGAGTCTATACATACTGAAATTCTTATCAACAACAGACCAATGCAAGCACTACTTATTCACGAGCCGCTGCCAAAATCTACGAAACGAAAAAAATAAATTAAATTGAATTGAATTAAATTAGATAAATAAACAAATGAATAAAAATAAATAAATAAGTAAACCCACAGAATATAAAACTTTCCATATCTGACTGAATATGTGCGTAATTGATTTTACTTCACTAACTTCAACAACATATAAATTGACAAGCTGCGATTCCTCCACACCTATTTGCCATCCTTGGAAGGACGCGGGTCACCATCGTCCCTTTGGTGAACTTTCCTTGCCTGTGGTATCAAAACCTCTGTGGCTTGTGAGGAATGAACAGACGCACCATGCAGTGAAGGAGAAATCGAAAACTACACAAATCTGAAAGAAAGTCTGCACATGTCTCGCACACACTTCATGGTGATATAAAACTTAATCGTAACATTTGAAGCGGATATACTGAAAAAAAAAAAAGAGTAACATAAGATATTTAATATGCAAAGAGGGGGATACACACATACACACAAACAAATAGTGCACCGGATCAGAGACAGAAATGAATATACTAACCTAGCATGTTTTTACGAAGATAACACAGGAAACACATACTAATGCGTCACGACAAATACTGCGTCAGGAACAAAATAATACAATTACTGCTGCTGCCACGCATACCACTATAATAGCACTCGTCAATTTGGTAAAAGATGCTCGTCAAACTAGTATTTGCTCCCTTTATGTTACCAACCTTTGCAGCGCAGACCAAGACTCGTTACACTGCAATAGATGTCACCTGCTTTGTACTGGTGGTGGGTGCCTCATCTGTTGCGCTCCTGCTGCCAAGGCCTGGCACTCCACCACCCTCGCTGCTCCGGAGGGCCATGTTACGCCCCAACTGAACAAACGGGCTCCCCTTTGTTTTGATTTATACACCTGGAGGAAAGACTTGGCTAAAAGTACAACAAATAAGTGCTCGCAGTGAAAATCATTGAAGCGTTAAATAGCAAGGAAAGTTAAGTTTTTTTGTATTAGTATCACGGGTTAGTTTTCCTATTCCACACACACACAAAAGGCACTTTGTTCCATTTTGGTTAATTCTAAATGTAAGTAAAAAATCCCATTCAAATTCTTAATATGTTAAAGTAAGATATTCGGCAATCAGAAAACTCTCAGTACAGCGCCGCTGTCCCGTGCACCCGGCGGCTGTCTTGTGCCTTCCGTCAGCAGAACCAGTCTTGCGATTCAACACAGCTACTCCTCAGCGCCACTCTCGACCACCGTCTGTCAATGGCCACAGATCTAGGTGCGCAGCGAGGCCACCAGGAGACACATAGTGAGGCCTGAAAGCACAGGCGGGGAAGCAGCGGAACCCTAAGAGAAGGAAGTTAAGGTTAAGCTAGCTGTTCAAAGTAGCTGTAAATGAAGATGTAATAATAAATAATGGAAATATTCCAGTAACTTGTAAGGATGGAGAGTATAAGAACAAAAAGAATACAAAAATACCATGTCCGGTACAGACACATTATAACAACATAAAGAATACAAAAATGCCATGTCTGGTGTACATAGGAGTGGATCAAGAAATTTTAATGTGGATAGTGGATATAAGAGAGGTAGGCAGAAAATTTGTTATATACTTGCGTGTGTGTGTGTGTGTGTGTGTGTGTGTGTGTGTGTGTGTGTGTGTGTGGGGGGGGGAGAGGGGGCACATACTCTATGGTGATGCTACAAGTGCGTCTGTCGTCCCACGTACCCCTATCACATTGTACTCCGGGCAGCCCATTTCTGACGCTCTCAGGTCAATGATGTTGTACGTGCGTTTCTTTCTGCGCGTACAGGTGTGCGGTGCCATAACCGTGTAGGTTTCGCGCCGCATGAACTCCTGCAGCCAATGTGTGAGCCACATGAGGTCGCAGTCACACTCCAGTGGATTATCTGAGAAGGGGAGGCCAGTATGAAGAGTGCCATGAATGCTCAAGCCCCAAGCATCCGTTGTGGCTGTGGAATAGCTGGGATACATTCTTAAGAATAATGTCACTTGAACATCTTGGTTTGTCACCGTTAATGTTGTAGTAGAAAATAAAGAGCGTCGGAAGGCTTGGTGACTTTTGAAGTTTCAAATCATTACCACCGTTAGATTCCCCACAATGCAATCACTTCCCGTGCCTCTAAAGACTTACGCGAGAGGTCAATCATGGTTAGGGTATCGAGGATGGGCAGCACGGTGTCTTCAGAGAGATGCGTCAGGTCATTGTGGGACAGCTTGAGCCATTCCAAGGAGTGCAAGTCAAAGAAGGTCATGGGCAAGAACTCCCGGATGCTATGCGAGTGTGTTCACACGAGGAAGGAAGAGAGAACATTTGATTGAATATATAGCATTTTCCTAGAGCAATGCATTTAAATATTTCCTTTTGATACATAATAAAGCGCGCGCGCGCGCGCACACACACACACACACACACACACACACACACACACACACACACACACACACACACACACACACACACACACACACACACATCATAGGGAGACAGACAACATTTCCAAGAGACGGAGTGTCATCATAGAGAGTGTGGCAAGAGGAGCGCCTCAAGGATCTGTCCTACCCTCCATCTTATAATTCATATTATTTATTTGTTTTATTTGCACAAATCATGTAAATATATCATATAGATTCCTACACAATCACATTTTTTGGATGATGTTAAACTGAAGAAGAAAATTAGTCATGAACATGTTGTAACTGTGTACCAATCTCTTTATTGGATTTCAATGTGAAAAAGCTCGACACTTACTTGTTTCGATTCAACATGAGGAACTTGAGGCTCTCCCCGTAACGTTCGAAGGCGTCCTCCGCGACGTGGGTAATGCGGTTGGAGTCAAGGTCAAGCTGGCGAAGGTTGAGGAGGGGACGGAGGGCGTGGGAGGGGATGTGGTCCAGGCGATTGTGGCCGATCTCAAGCCACTCCAGGTTGTCTGGTGGTAATGAGGAAACATGAGAGAGAGAGAGAGAGAGAGAGAGAGAGAGAGAGAGAGAGAGAGAGAGAGAGAGAGAGAGAGAGAGAGAGAGAGAGAGAGAGAGAGAGAGAGAGAGAGAGAGAGAGAGAGAGAGAGAGAGAGAGTTTTGTCCATGTAGATAAAAATGTTAGTGTTGTCTGACTTACCTTCCAGTCCCGAGAAGGCCAAGTCACTAATATTAGTGATAAGATTGTGCTTCAAGTTGAGTGAGTTAAGGCTTGAGATAGCACTGAACACGTTGGCTTCCAGCACTACCAGTTTGTTGTTCTCCAGCATCAGCACGTCCAGCTTGTTGAGGCCTGGAGGAGGAAAGTGTTGAGCAGTCGCCACCCCCAGCAAGGACTGCACCACCGCCTTATATTATCATCATCATCATCATCATCGCTGATGGCGTCAACGTCGTCACCACTTTATATACATACAGACACGTTTTGGTGTGACAGTTTGACCGGTAGCGACCAGTTGCAGTTAAGCCACTTCCTCAGACTATAGACATTCACTTTTCTGTTGGCAGAACATCTAAGTGTGAAATCAGCTGTGCGTTGTAAGCAGATAAGCCCGTCATACTGGTATCCCCTGGATGTGTCTTTTCCACTACTCATCATGGGCTGACCTAACGACCTTTCTATGGTCACAACTGACCACGTCTTGTCCATCTTGTACCGTACTACTTTTAACCAGTCGCGACCAGTCAGAACCAACCATGCCCTCTCAGTCTTCCTCTCCATCCGCGCAGCGCGCTGCAGTAGGAGCACGAGTCGCAGCCCAGCCACTAAGCCAATCAAACGATTGCAGAAAACTCTTGTTGAATTGATCCGTCGTCCGTAATATGGTCTTTCTAAACTTCAGCTCACAGTTTCTTTACAAATGTCAAACTAAGTGTCAGCCAGGGGAGGAGTGAAAAGAGATTTGGCCGGTCACACCAGAGGGAGTGGAACCTCATATGTCAGAATTATATAGCATAGTTTATATATATATATATATATATATATATATATATATATATATATATATATATATATATATATATATATATATATATATATATATATATATATATATATATATATATATATATATATATATATATATATATATTCGTGGCCACGCTCCTTAGTAAAAAGAATATATTAATGAATAAATAAATAAACAAGAGAATTGGTATATGAAATTTCAAGTTATTATTACTAATAAACGCTGTGTTTAGGGGAAGGAGTTGATTAAGTTTTTAAAACAGAGGGAAGAGTTGTCTTGAAACGTGCATGTGTTCTGGAGCTGAGTGGAGAGGTCAACTTTGAATCAATGACCACCACCATCTGGGTGGCCACTCAGAGATGAGTCACGGCATGGAGGTATGAATGCTTGTGAGATCACTGCCGCATGGCTGTGTGTGTGTGTGTGTGTGGGTGTGTGTGTGTGTGTGTGTGTGTGTGTGTGTGCTATATCGTAATTTTGCGGCTGTGGACGGATAAAGATTGTGAGGGAAAATTCATGCTTAGAAGGTGTAAGGAAGTGCATTTCATTAAAAGGTTGCCCTTGTCTGGAGGCGGAGACAGTACGAGCAAACATGAATGACTTAAAACTAAACTGAAGAAAAGTGAAATACGCAACCAGAATCACACAATCGAGGTCCATACAATGTGACACATGCGAACATAAATAAACTTGTGCATCTACTGCTTGCACAGTCTCCTCCCTCAAGGCACAGACTGTAATGAAACTTTATTATACTATTTCATTCATTATTTCTTATTCTTTTCCAGTGTGGCTCGTTTCTTTAATTTACTTTTTGGTTCCGTGTCGCATTGCTTCAAGGGCCTCCCCCGCCCCTCCCTGTGTCCTGTCGACGCCGTGGTGACGGTCATCCTGTGTCTGTGTCTGTGTCCCATGTTCACACCACTTCCCTAACCCTAACCTCCCCTCCCTCATCGCGCTTCATTTCCTCACGCCCCCACCCCCCACCTCCCCGCTTCCACTAATTCCCACCCTCTAGCACCACAGCACAACACACCGTCATCTGTCCTGCAACCGCGGCGCGCACACTACACACACACACACACACACACACACACACACACACACACACACCCAAGAAGCTTCCCTCGAGGATGGTGGTGATGAAGTTCTCGCTAAGGGACAGCACCTCCAGCTTCTCCAAGGTGTGAAGGTTCGGCACATCCACTAAATGATTCTTGCCCAGGTTGACGCGGTACAACTTACTGTCGGTATGAAAGAAAGAGCGTGGTTGATGTGGTGATAGTGGTGGTGGTGGAATATTATAAGAACATAAGAACATAAGAAAACAAGGGAAGCTGCAAATAAACTATCAGGCCTACACGTGGCAGGCCCTGCCTGTAACTTACCTATTTACTTCGATCTATCATCTTCCATAAATTTATGTAATCTTCCTTTAAAACTTCCTAATGACTCGACTCTAACAACCGGACTACTGAGTCTATGGCAGTCACATACTACTCTATTTGAGAACCTATTCCTTACTATCTTTTTTTTTAATCTAACTTTTTTTCAAGGTCAAATTCATCATTCCTTGTCTTATCCTGATTACTGTCCCTAAAAATTTTGTTCAAGTGACTCTTGTTATATCTCCTACACCATTTAAAGACCTCTAACAGATTCCTTCTTAATCTACGCCTCTATAAGGAATTTAATTTTGAAAGTTTCGATCTCCTTTCGTAAGGAATACTTTTCATTCCTTGTATCTTTTAAGTATATATCTATAGAAGTGGTGATTGTAGTGGGAACGAATTGCCAGGTAACAGTGGTAGTTACAGCGGTGGTTCCAACAGTCGTGGGTAAGTAAGATGATGATGATGGTGGTGGTGGTGGTGGTGTTGGTGGTGGTGATGGTGGTTGTAATGAGGGTGGAGAGGATGATGGTGGTGATGATATCGTGGTGGTGGTGAGGGCGGGGGTGACACCGTTCACGAGGGGGAGGCTGTGCGACAACCCGCCAATTTTTCACTTAGTCCTTCCTGTCCAGGTCTACCCAGTATGTGACCAGCCTCCCGCCCCGCCTGTCCTCTTTGCCTCTTTGTCTGTGTTCTCTCTCTCTCTCTCTCTCTCTCTCTCTCTCTCTCTCTCTCTCTCTCTCTCTCTCTCTCTCTCTCTCTCTCTCTCTCTCTCTCTGCAACACACACACACACACACACACACACACACACACACACATACACACAAAACCTTTCCCATTCATAATTTCTTACGGAATTATAAACTTGGCAGATTCTCTGTTAAATCACAATAAGAAACTGATGTGTAGAGTTTTTTTTTTCTTTTTTTTCCTTCTTCTTCTCCTTTTATTTATTCATTTTTCTTTACGTGTAAAAAAGGCTGACCAAGAGCAAAAAAAAAAAAAAAAAAAAAACTGCCGTTCCCTTAAAAGCTGAATTGACGAAAACGTTCCAATCAGGTCAACCAGTGAAATTTTGGAAGTGTCTTGGTACTTCCCTCTGGAAACACTCCATGTCATAAGAAAGTGAAATAACATAGCCAGGTAGAGTTTCACAGTTTACAAGTGAGAGATGAAAGAGTGAAGACAGTGTTTAACTCTCGCGTTAGTGACATGAAGTCATTGCGATGAGAGTAGGTAGAAAGTCTTATGCAGCGAGACCACGAAAGGGGAGGGAAAGGCATCAGTTAGCAAGTTCAGATGACCAGTAACAATGGAAACAGCAGAAAATAGCAAGAGATGTAATACTGCGAGAGAGACAGATAGTGGAATGCAGTTCATGAAGCTAAAAGCTTTTAACTCCAAGCTGTTTGTTAAAGCTAAGTGAGTGGAACTTTCCCTCTATATGAAAGCCGCACATCATACAAGGATAGACAAACATCATGTATATAAAGTCACCTGCTAGGAAAAGAAAAAAAAAATGGCCGAGACGACGCAGAAAACCTAACTTCACGGAAGGTGTTTCGGTATTTACGAGTGGCTGTGGGGTTTCCAGTTGAGACATTTAATAAAGGATAGGCTAAGCAAGTTCAGGTCAGGAGAGGAAGAGAGTTGATAGTTGAAAGGAACATTAGGCCAACTAGATAGGTGAAGAAATTGGGATTTGAGACATGGGACAATACAAGATTCCTCTGTACCATTTAGGAATTACAGAAAAATCTGAATTAGGTGCTCTAAAACTTCCCTCTGTAAATGACAGTGAGAAATGCAACGTAAGAGTTATCGCTATGACAGTGGACAGGACAGAGTTTGATTCAGATAACTTATCTTTAATAGGAAGGACTTATGGAACAGAGCTGCTAATAAACTTAGGAAAACAGTGAAAGTGTTTGTATCTCGTTGAATTGTATGGTGCGAACAGCGAAAAGTGTACAAAACGGTAAGGTGTTCTGCTGGTTCCGCTACACCATATCGACAAAGTCTTCAGAATTCCCTTCATTTGCTGAGAATGCTTGAAACACAGAAACAAGGTTGGAATGCAGCGTGCTGGCGGCAGGGGAAGGAAGAACCTTCAACACGATACCTTACTCACTTGCCGATGCCAAAGAAAGCGTTGTCGTCGATGTGATTTATTTGGTTGTTGTAAAGAGAGAGTCGCTCCAAAGCTTTCAGCCCCATGAACACCGCCTGTCCGAGCACCTTGATCATGTTGTAGTTGAGGTTCAGGAAGGAGAGGTTCTGCAGATGCATCAAGGCTGTCGTTGGCACCTGCAATGAAGGCACATCGTGAAATGGTGACTTCACTCTTGTTTCATGGTACAGAACGGTATAACATCAGGATTTGATTGTTTCAGAGACGTCTCCTCTCTCTTCGACATCCACTGTCTTAATAAATATATAAATAAATAAAAACTTTCCTGTGTTCAAAAAGCTGACGTAAAACCTTAAAAAAGATATGTTCATACGTGTTCACAGTTATGCATTATCTTAGTAAAGAAAAATATTCCTTGGAAATCTGATTTGACTGCAGGTCGAAAGAAACGAGGAAACGGACGTAAATATCTGAAGAATGTAATGACAAAGATCTGTCGTTACAGTAAACATAACATCATTTACTTGGCACGTCATCACGGCTTCTCACAAAGGACAACTCTATCGCCTTTTTGTCATACCTGTGATTATTAAGAGAGAGAGAGAGAGAGAGAGAGAGAGAGAGAGAGAGAGAGAGAGAGAGAGAGAGAGAGAGAGAGAGAGAGAGAGAAGCATGTATATATATATATATATATATATATATATATATATATATATATATATATATATATATATATATATATATATATATATATATATATATATATATATATATATATATATATATATAAACACACACACACACACACACACACACACACACACACTAGAATAGAATGCAAAAGATGTCTTCTAGGTAGAAACAAGACCACCAACTGAGAGTATCATAAAATCCATAAGACAACCAAAATATTACATGTCCGCAGTTTCACCTGACACTTCCTCCTCCTGCGTCTGGTGTCTGGCCACCCTCAGCCTACTGTGCCACCAACAACTGGTTCGTCTAAACCCTTAGTGAAGCAAACACTTACTGCCTTGAGGCTGTTGTACGACAAGTCGAGTGTCTCCAGGTCACGCGCGAGGGTCCTGAGCGAGGAGTCCTCCACCACGCTGATGTTGGTCTTGCTCATAGTGAGATGCTTCACCTCCAGTCCCAGGAACGAATAATCGTGCACGCGAGGAAAGTCGAAATTACGAAACATGAGACGATACAGTACAGTGGAGCGATTCTTGAGCACGCTCATGCTCATCAGCACCTGGGCTTCATCCACGTTTTCGCAGGCTATGCTCAGACCTGTCATTGAAAATATTATAAGACGTAATCAACTGTCCTAACTTGTTCTGCTTTCCTTGGAAAATATTTTGAATATGGACAATATATACCACTGTAGCTGCATATATCAGTCCACACACGTGTGTAATACATGTATGATACATACATAATACATACCTCTCGACTTCACTTTGCATGTACAAGGATGTATTTCTTGGACCGTGGGGCAGGCCAATCCGTCGGCTGATCTGCTGGCATCACCGATCACGGTCGCCACCACGGCCATCACCACTATCGCTCGCCCTATGGCCAGCATCACCAGGCCTTGCGGTCTCACTCCAGACATCATCACTTCAGATTGTTTACTTTTTTATTTATTTTCTAAGCCTGATATTCTCGTTGAATATTTCCCTTTCCTTTATTTCAGAACGTCACCAACTCGTTCTCGTTTGTCTCCTTATCATTCAGTTTCAGTTCACCTCGGGACTCCCTACCAGCCTCACTCCTCACTCTTCAGGCCCGCCGCTCCCTCACCAGCTGCCAGAGCCCCACGCCACTATCACTCCTAGGATGGATGCCTGTGGCTTTATACGCATATATATATATATATATATATATATATATATATATATATATATATATATATATATATATATATATATATATGTGTGTGTGTGTGTGTGTGTGTGTGTGTGTGTGTGTGTGTGTGTGTGTGTGTGTGTGTGTGTGTGTGTGTGTGTGTGTGTATGTGTGTGTGTGTGTTTACTATTTGTATTTTCCTATTTATATTTCTACAGGATTGAGTCAAGCTCGCGATGTCCTTTCTTTTTAACAACTTATCATATTTTCTCTAAATTTATGTATACCTACTGTTTCCACATACCATTTCCTCTGATAATGCATTCCACTAATCTATTGCTCTATTTGAAAAACTGTATTTCTGCACATCCTTATTTTCTCTTGTCTTCCTCAGTTTTTTTTTCTTTCTTTTTTTTTTTTTTTGCCGTGTCCTCTTGATGAATGGTTTCCTGCTTGGCACAAATCTTCTACATCTACCATTTTTTTTTTCTTACACATTTATAAAGCCAAATAAGCACATCTCTGTTTCTCATCTCTCTTTTCGTGTGTGTGTATGTGTGTGTGTGTGTGTGTGTGTGTGTGTGTGTGTGTGTGTGTGTGTGTGTGTGTGTGTGTGTGTGTGTGTCTCTCTCTCTCTGTCTGTGTGTGTGTGTGTGTGTGTGTGTGTGTGTGTGTGTGTGTGTGTGTGTGTGTGTGTGTGTGTGTGTGTGTGTGTGTGTGTCTGTGTGTGTGTGTGTGTGTGTGTGTGTGTGTGTGTGTGTGTGTGTGTTTGTGTGTGTGTGTGTGTGTGTGTGTGTGTGTGTAATAATCTGTTTGTCCTAGCAAAGTATGCAAACACTGGATAGGAATCAATCAATAAATAACAAGCACAGCATCAGGAGATACTCACAAGGTCACGAGCATGCAGGGATGTAGAGGCTGAGCAATTAACGCCTCGTCACTCCACAAACAAACAAAAGCAGCTGAACTTTTCATTTCATGAAAATAAATAAATAACTACTACTACTACTACTACTACTACTACTACTACTACTACTACTACTACTACTACTAGTACTACTACTAGTACTACTACTACTACTACTACTACTACTACTACTACTACTACTAATAATAATAATAATAATAATAATAATAATAATAATAATAATAATGATAAATAAATAAATAAAAATCGTGACACATGAGCCAGTAAGCACAGTAAATAATAAAGAAGGTGATGAGATGCTTACAAATTGCTTCTTCAAAAATGCCTTGCTTACATAACAAAGTTCACGGTAAAGTAAACTGTAATAGTGTCAGGGTTGCTGAATTACGTGCAAATAACAAAACTTCCGAAGGTAAAGCAAAACTTGAGATTCATATGAACTCAAAAGATTATCAAAATCTCACTATTATTAACTCTATAGTAGGAAGTTTTCTGTCAAATAATCTCATGGAATTCTAAACGATATGCTAATAAGTCTAGTAAAGGAAGAATACCACCATTACAGAAACATGTCACGGTCTCTAGGAGTCGCTAAGAGGCGGAACAAAAATATTAATATGAAGTGGCTCAAATGGCTGTTTGCCGCCTGCATAGGGTGTGTCAACTTTCTAACAGAAGCACTTTTACAATTATTGCACCGGTCCTCTCGCCTTTGAGGAAACTTTCTGGAGTAACACCACGTCACTGTCTGCCACTCTAGGGTCTCCTCTCCAACACGCATTTCCAACAACCAACGGTTAACTTACACCTCGCATTTCATTGAAGTTTCCAAACAGAACTTTCCTGGTGTTCTGCTGATATGGTGATGGCAACTCACTTGGCGGACGTCAAGTCTAATGATAATGTGAGAGTACTTTATTATCCTTCAGTGGCGATGCGGACTTTCAACGTGACTGATCTCATATGAAACACGTTCACACATTTTCAAAATCAGCTGATCAGGCAGAAGTATCGTCAAAATTAAAACCAACGATTCCTACTAATATTTTCATTGAACCGCAGTAAGTTTCAAGATATCGTCACTTTGCTCGCAACAGCAGTAACAGGACGGAGTACACTATGTGAAACGCAGAATCACACACCACTAGTATAACTGTTTCTGTTCACAGTACATGGAAGACGTATTGCGGGAGGGCCAGCCGGGTGCCACGGCAGCTCAGGAGTCTGTGGCAGAGCAGCTCCGGGGATGGACAATTCACGGCTGTAAGCAGGGGAGTAGAACCTGCCGTCCCTGCTGAAGTATTTTTTAGTAGAATGAAAGCGATCCTACAACTGCTCTCAAGGGCGACTCCTGTCAGGATCAATACTGTAATTCGCGTTCGATTCTCTGGTGTCCTACTACCTACGGACATGAAACAAAATTCAAGAGGCCGACAATAAGCGGTTCATGACACCAGCGGATGAAGGCTATAAACTGTTATGTCCCATGACGCTACTGAGGTACCACTGACTTAGTTTGTTCCAGAATGGTTCGCTCAGTCCCACTCACCACCCAGAGAATCTTGGTTACAAGCAGTGAGGCACTAGAGGGCGGCAGGGACACAGGGAGGATCCACAGTGCTTATTGTAAATCCAAGTGTAGACCGTAATTAAAGTGTATGCCTCTTCTGAATCTGGCATAGCCAGACTCGGTCACCTCTCGCTCCCCGACGTGCCCGGACACTCGCCCTTTCCTTACATCCCCCCGCGACCCTTCGCCAGCGTCATGACATCTCTGTTGAATTAACGATGACTCGGGCAATGTACATGTTGCAATGAAGCCAATTCGGAGTTAATCATCATTCAAACTCACAAGAATCATCATTGGATCTCTCTCTCTCTCTCTCTCTCTCTCTCTCTCTCTCTCTCTCTCTCTCTCTCTCTCTCTCTCTCTCTCTCTCTCTCTCAGACAATTCAATTCATGCTACTTGTTGACGTGAGATACGTGTTTATACTGAGCGTTGTTGAGGGCAAATTTTGAGGTGTGGTGGAACACATCTGACAAAAGCATCATATATATAAATAAATAAATGAATAAATAAATAAATAAATAAATAAATAAATAAATAAATAAATAAATATATATATATATATATATATATATATATATATATATATATATATATATATATATATATATATATATATATATATATATATATATATATATATATATATATATATATATATATATATATTTATTTATTTATTTATTTATTTATTTTATTTTATTTTATTTTATTTATTTATTTTATCTATTTATTTTTTTTTTATAATATATATGACTAACTCTTTAGTCCTTGAGTAGGCAACACATGATCAAAGCAACAGGTAATGAATTATGGGCAATATTCTGATCAAAGGTGACAGACGACAGGATGACAACAGTACTGTGTTACAAATGACGTTAATTGGGCAACTAAATAATATTGAAAAACTGCTGACTTTGGATTCCCATGATATTCTCAACTCACCTGTAGTGAATTTTGTGCGAACTGTTAAGGTATTTAGCGAACAACAACTCCACTTTTCAAGTCACTTATTCAAACGCTCAGAGGTAAGCAAGCAGACAAGATTGCAAGTCTAGAGACAGATGTGAGCCTTTCCTCAAGACTGTACATCATTGCACAACACATTGTGACTAGTTTTCCATCCTCACTGTCTGCCCAGGGAAAGTTTAGTCTTGACCTGCTGACATGTTTGTTCGAGTTGGAAAAAGATTCACCAAATCCCTTAACCTTAATGGTGATGATGATGATGCAGTCCTATTGGGTACCCTGACCAGCTAAATGAGGAAGAATTACAAACAGAAATGAATATTCTCAAACGTAAACCTGAGCTGATGACACCCATGGAGGAACCAGCTGATATAGGTATGCCATCTTCCTTTGTTGTGAAGATGCTAGGTGATCCTGCTGTGGTGCATATCCTCCCAGTTTGGTGTGATGACATTCGAGGACTGTGCCAATGATTTCTTTTTTTTGCCGTACATAATACTACAGCAGCTCGAAGACACAAAGGTGGGTAGACATTGGGACAGATATGACAAGGACTGCATCGAAAGCTTTGCCAAACAGAAACGAGCCAAAAATACACAATGAAAGGTTACAAGTCAAAGAATTCCACGACATTTGGAAAAATTCTAAGCGTGATGTAAATAACAAGCAATAGCTTTTCACTTTCCTTTCAGAGAACGATGCAGGTGGTGAATATCCTCCAGAGGAGGAAGTAGTTGTGTAACATATGGATATGTTTGGTAAGAGGCAGTAACCATTCTATGCTAGCTTGCACCCACGAAGAAGCGGACCTGAGAATATTTCACCTACGATATGCCTTGGAACACGGTTCTACATCTTGTCTGGTTCGTAGCGTCGACATTGACGTGGTCACTCTCGTAGGGAAGTTTCACCAATTCCCAGACATGTATGTACCTCAGAGCAATAACAGCGGGTATCCAGTGCGAGAATTCTAGAACGCTTTATAGCGCAGAGATACCTACTCCAGAGGGATGGGGATGGAAAATGGATACAGGCTGTCACTGTTGGATCCCATTCTGGACATCTCTTCCCATTACAACTTAAGCGTGTGGGGAACTTGTCAGGAGCGGTTGTGAGGCTGCAGCTGGTTGTGCAGGCAAGATGGTGTCTTTGTAAGGCGATGTGGACCTGCACTGAACTTTGCAAATGCAACTATTACGTCAAAACCTCATTGATGTGTGTGTGTGTGTGTGTGTGTGTGTGTGATAGCCGATGTGGTATGCTTTTTTTTTTCTTTATCTCCAACTGGGACCTTTTCAGTGGACTATAGTTTACGTCTCTCTCTCTCTCTCTCTCTCTCTCTCTCTCTCTCTCTCTCTCTCTCTCTCTCTCTCTCTCAACTAGGTTTTCAATGCAATATAGTTTGTTTCTTTCTTCACTTGAGACGTTCCATTCATAAAATCAACTAAAAAAATGGTATTGTGGTTCATAAGGGATGAACTAGATAAAACTACTAAATATAGATTCAAAATTGATATTTTCCATTATTTATGTTATTTTATGGTTCAGTTATAAATTCATAATATTCAGATAGTTTCTAGAAAAGATAGTCAAAACGCAGACACCGTTTGTGTACTCTGATTTTTGGCAAATGTCTCGTGACATCACCCTTGGCCCTGATCACATGGAACCTGCTTGTAAACAAAAGTTTACAGCAAGTTTGGTGCTTTTGTCCAGTCCGCTCCCATCATTCCCTAAACACCCCTACTATAATCTTTTTCACATCTTCCGTGAAACTTGCCAGTGAGGAGCAACGTCATTCTAAAAGCAATTATTTCTGAGAGAGAGAGAGAGAGAGAGAGAGAGAGAGAGAGAGAGAATGTACGACTTAATGAAAAACATTATATCAAACTGACGTGGCATAATTAACTCACGGCCAGAAGGTAACCGTTAGACGAATGCATGTTGTGTCAATATTGTGTCAGTCAGTGTTCAGCATGATAATGAACTATATGACGAGAGTCGTGTCGAGCCAAGAGGTGTGAAAACGGTAACTGGAATGTTCTCTGTACCTCTTATTTTCCTCTCCCCGCGATACCACGTCCACACTCCCTAACCGCTGCCCTCTCCAACAAATGATGCCAGTTTTCACACAATAGAAGCATCCTGTTATTGCAAGTCGGGTGAGGATGCACGATAATTTTTTTTTTCAATGCTGAATATCTTATGTATATCGTGCAATATTCTTTACATGAAGCAAGAATTTTGTTGGGAAAAATATTCCTAGTAAATTGATTTATGTTAGTTGTATGAAAAGATTGCCAAAGAACATACAATCATAATGGATTGTATCCTAGTCCTATATGTAAAAAAAATAAATAAATAAATAAATAAATAAAATAAATAAATAAATAAATAAATAAATAAATAAATAAATAAATAAATAAATAAATAAATAAATAAATAAATATATATATATATATATATATATATATATATATATATATATATATATATATATATATATATATATATATATATATATATATATATATATATATATTCTTAAACAGGAAAATTGTTAAACATCTATCACTTCATACCAGCATTTTTTTTTTTACCTCTTATGACCTCAGCATGCCTCATCATCAGCTCTTGGCAGTGCACCATCCTAATAACACAAAGCTTAGTGACACAAGACTCACTAACAAAGTGCAGAAAGACTTCCATCACCAAGCTAAATTGTATCGACTTTGTACCGCCACACATATATGCAGCATTTCCCAGCACCCCCCCAAAACATTCATTTCAACACCCACTAGCAGGTTAAAAAACATAACACTCCCCTCACAGTCCATCCATTCAGTTTTTGGTCTTCCCTTTGGCCTGACAACTCTTGCTTTAGACTGGATTGTTTTTATCACCATTATTATTGTTGTGTTACAGAGAGAGAGAGAGAGAGAGAGAGAGAGAGAGAGAGAGAGAGAGAGAGAGAGAGAGAGAGAGAGAGAGAGAGAGAGAGAGAGAGAGAGAGAGAGAGAGAGAGAGAGAGAGAGAGAGAGAGAGAGAGAGAGAGAGAGAGAGAGAGAGAGAGAGAGAGAGAGAGAGAGAGAGAGAGAGATATTGCAAAAATGTAACTACATGATAATCTTAGCTTCCTGACAGTTGGCACAATGCAGGGAAAAAATAAATAAACATAAATAAATAAAAAATACTGCTCCCTCTTTCAGTAGTGGAAGTTTCTTCTATATTTACACAAGAAATTCAAAATCCTAAAATATTTAAACAATGACATGTATGACACCACAAAACATGTAATCTTTAAGGTATTAAAAATCAGTTGCAAGCCTACATATAATTTCAAATTGATGTTTATTTTGCACATATTTATGTATAATACTTGTCTTTTGCATAATGGCTGGAAAAGTCAACATGAGCAACCCTGTATAAGTTCAGTTTAGTCACAGCTTATTTTGCACACATCCATGCACAACAGTATCATCTTCCATGCAATGACTAGATAAGCCAACATTACTTTCCTCTGCACTATGATATATATTTAGCCCCACTATCTTTTTTGACAGTGCAGCATGTATCAAACTATTTCCTGAATAAGTAGGGCTCTGTATAATGACATGTGGCAAAAAAAACTACTCAATGACTAAAGCAAGCTTGTATATGTACATATTTACATTCACATCCTAGTAGATTAACTTCCTTAGGATTTGAAGAACTTTAACAATCATTGAAAATTTGTGCACTGAAAAAAACAAAATCAATATGGCAGTGTCAAAATGGGTAAAGTCTACTACATAGGCATCATCTGAAGGAACACAACACATGAACATACTCTACCTTGGCAAAACAGCAGAAAAGCAAGATGGTTTTATAAAGGACCAAAAAAATTCAACAATGATTCGTGGTGGATGAAGCTCAGCATTTAAAGTGATTTTCCTTCCTAAAGCCATGTTTGTTATTGTTTCAAGCTATTTGAATAAAATCTATTTTGCTGCACTACAAGAGAAACATCACATGGTTAAAAAATGCAAAAACTGAATTTTTCCTTCATATTTGTTAACATACTAGGTAGACATCACTTTGGCCCTGTCCACACGATCAAGCATAGCATGATGGGCACTCGCTTGATGTCCACTGTTGAGGCAAAATTGACAAGCAAACCAATGGAATGCTCATGCCCATGGCTGAGCAAAATCTCCAGATATGGCCATCTGACAACCACCCATTAGCCACCAGCAGCAGAGTAAAACCATCCAGTGTCCCAGTGAGTATGACACAGACTTTGCCCAGTGAATGGACAAAATTCACCTGGCACTGTTCAATCGTGAGGACAAAACTTAAAGAGGTGTCTAAATACACATATTCACAAACATTCCCTTACATATTGGCCTGCACAGTGGGCCTCTAGGTAAAAGGACCAATTTTCACTGCACCATACTGTGTAAAGGTCAGTTGCAGAGCACATCTGAAAATTTCTGCAAAAGGGCCTAATGACAAAGTACATTATTGATTTATATTAATTCTATCTTCATTTCAGATAATTTATGAGGCCTGGGTGCCAGTCCTTCCACTGAAGATTCCATCTAATTTCTGACTAAATTTTGCAGCCAAGAAAACACCCAGCACACTGAGAAAGGGGTTCACTTGGCTAGTGTGGCACCAGCTTCAGATGAACTGGTGAGGGCACATGCCTCATTTCCATTTATTATGAGCACATATTAAAAGTAAAAAGTATTGCATACACAGATATCAATGATGAGCTAATAAGGAATTTAATAAAAAGAACAAGCTTGCATTGTTGGAGAATTATGAAAATAGGGATCTCTTCACCTCCTAATAGAAGAGTACATACTGATCATACATGTAAGGTCTATTAATAGTACATACAGAAATGGTTGAGACCAGTGTAAAAGGTGAGCATTAAGCAGACTTCTGGAGCAGACTTCTGGATGAACTGTATGTATATAAAAATTAGTTTTGTTCCAACTTTCAAATGTATTTTCTTGAACATAAAACAAAAATGTTACTTTAATGTTAAGATCCTCATGCTAAACAACCTCTCTATCTATTTTTCCTGGAGCTAAGATGATGCAGTGGAGGAAGTGGCCGGTAGCTTGACAACAATGCCATTAACACACCAACATTACAGCAGAAAAAAGCAATACCTTCCAGCCATATAGGCACAAATGCATTAATTCCATGAAACTCAAGTAAGTATGCTGGAAGGAGCCAGGAAGCTTGAGCTCCCACCCAGAGTGAGGCAAGCACGAAGGCTTTCTGCCAGGAAACACTGAGCCGTGGCACCACCAAAGGCAGCAGCAAAAGGTACCACATGAAGTACTGAGATGTTACAACCTTATTAAATGTGACAAACACAACTGTCTGAGTAAAGAGTGCAAAAGGTACATCAAAACGATTCCTGAATTTATAACCAAGAGCCAGCACCAGTATCAGCTGAGGACCAAATGTAGCAACACTTAAACCTGGGATGTGGAAGTCTGCCCCAATATAAAGGAGATAAAAGTACACAGAGAAATTATGCCTTGTGTCAATTCTAGAAAAATGGTAGAGGAAAGCTTCTTCAATATATTGCTCACCATAAAGAATAAATCCCATGCCAGTAAGACCTACAAATGCCACAACCGTGCCACATACCAATCTCATTTTTGAATAATTAGGCAGAAACTGCTTCCAGCCAATTACTTGCTGATTGACACTAGATAAGGACAAGTATAAGGGAAGACAATAAATTACTGAGTACAATTTAAAATGAACTGAAGCACCTAAAAAGATGCCAGCTAAAATATGAAGCCTCATTTTCATCATGTAAACAGTGAGCAAGACCAACACTGCCATTATTGATTCTGCACTTCCTCGTGTGGACACCCCAATCACTAGTGGGTTGTATAACCACAAGAAGGAACATTTCAAGGATGTTATCTTACTCTGACCATCCAGTATTAAAATTTCATATATGATACGAGAAGCACAACAGTCTAGAAAAGAGAAAAACAATTTTCCAAAAGCAAAATTTAATTGTACATTTGGCATCAAGAGCCAAGCCAAAAAGGGAGTGTATCTGTATGTGTGGCGATCAAATGGTGACCCACCTTCCACAACCTCCCGTGCTGCATCGGTGAACACGTGGTAGTCTACATCAGTGTATTTCAGAACATTAGTCCGGTCATGGTATTCTCCATATGAGACAAAAATTAATCTCACCAGAAACCCAAGAAACATGTGGACCTGTATGACCTCAGCTGAGGATGACCGTGACCCTCGAGTACCAAGCCCCATTGTGAGAGAAACCTTTACTACTTCAGTTTTTTTTATTCCAGTAGTGTCAGTTCTACTTCATAACACACCTATACCATGAAAGCACACAAAGACCTATGTCTCACAATTATGGTGAAAAATATTTTAACAATACTAATAGGCTTACTATACTCTTATTTTCATTTTCTTAGCAGCTTCAGTGATGCACTTTTTAAACTTCTGAAACTCTGCAGAACAATCATCTTTTACAATATTCTCTCTAAGTGCCACACAGCGAGCATATTCCACAGCAGATGGACTGCACTCTCCAACCAACTTGGGATACAGTCGCAATCGACTTTGAGCCCTCTTTGCTGTTTCCATCCTGCCAACACACTTTTTACAATGGAGAACCTAGCTTCTTACCTAGGTCTTGGGCCTTCAATGGGTCCCTTTATGAATATATCATAGATTGGCCTGCTAAAGAGTATGGAGACACCAAGAGTGACAGCAAGGAAGTGAAATTTGTATGGATTGCGGCGGGCCCAAAGTTGTATTGGTCCAATCTTCTTTGGTTTTGGCACCTGAGGAAATTAATAAATCAATAATTATACTAATACTAAAAATTCATAAGCATTATAAAATTATGCAAAAAAGATCAAGAAACCTATCTGACAGATTTGTAAAACACCATTTTCCTATACAACCACATGAAAAATTTGTATAAAAGGCTAGAAATCCAATTGAAAGGGAGTAACAAGAGGAATAAAAATAGAGATCAAGGATCTCCCATCTCCTCACTCCATCTCTTTTAAATCTTTTATGACACACAAAGAATACAGTGACTGTATTCTTTCAAATTGTCTGCAGAATGAGCAGAAATTAATGACAACATAATATTTCATGAAAGACAGAAATATCATGAACCTTGTAAGTGAAAAAGAGGTAGTTTAATCAACAGTAAACCATCATGTTTTAACAGAACATCCAGAACAATTTTTTCACCAACCAAATAAAAAATTAATAAATAAATAGATAAATGAATAAATAAATAAATAAAATAGATAAGTAAATAATAAAAAAAAATTAAACAAATGCAAACTGCTTTTAGTGTTAGTGTTCAATGCAATTTAGATTGCATTGGCTTTTCATCCTTCATAAATCCAACAACAGGTGATGCAACATATTTTCAGATGATTAAGAGCTAAGGATTACATCAATCATGATGTAATCCTGCAAATTATTCAAATAAAATATAAGCATTGGATACAAAATGATAAATTCAATTCAACTCAAGCATGTCATAAAATAAAATTCAGAGAGGACACAAACCTACATGGACATAAAGATTGAAAAATTATATATCAAGCATATGAGAGGTCTTTCATTTCCTAGATAAGGATATGATGAAACAATCAGTACAATGATGAAAAAAAAAGAAGAAAAAAAAAAAAAAAAACTAGCTCAGGCCTTGTATACTACAACTACATAAATACAAATGTGCCATCATCAAATATCACATGAATGTCAACTGTGCAACTATTTTTTCATAACTGGGACTCATATTCCTTCATCAACTCTTGTTACCCTGTTGACACTCAACAAACCTACAGACATACACAATTTGATAATGGCGGAAATGACTGTACAATTACTAAGTTCAAAATAAACCATAAAAGGAAACAAGATCCACACCTTATATGAAGATGGAGGAGCTCCAGCCTTCAGGTTCAGGCTGTAAGTCTTCTGATGTGGACCAGAAGGACCTGTGAGACCTGGCTGTACACTGCTGGGTGCTGAGGCCTTGACATCTCTCAACCGTAACTGGTTACTATCAGACATTACTTCTGTAAGGAAAGAAATTGATCTTCCAATACCCTAATGTGCATACACAGTGGGATATTGTTTTAGATAAGAGTTAGATAATAGGGACTTCATAAAAAACAAATAAATAAATAATGTTACTGTACGTAAAGGTACGTATGTACCTTACGTCATTATTCCTTGGTAATCATAAGTGAAATGTTCAATAGTTTTCTATTTGCATGAAGATGTGTAACATGTGTAAGTATCAGTACTCAATGCTATATGAAGCACCAAAGCTGATGCTCACTTGTTAGTTGAGTGTGGTTAACCTGCTGGTCACCTGTGGGCATCACTCATGGCCAAGTAGTGCTCAGACAAAGACAGGCAGGAAGGTGACTGAGGTAAATACTCTAATTTTGTGGTAAAAACTGATTGTCATAGTGTCAAGTTGATTGCATGTATAGTTAATGAATACTGTAATATATTGAAAGTCTTTAATATCAGTGTATAATGTTATTGTATAAGTAAATGAGACCGAGAACTTGTTTGCAGTTCTTACAGTCATGCCTACCTCATCAATAAATGTCAGAGCGAGAGAGAACTGCCTTTCTTCAACCCTAAGATGATGGGTGTGATCAGTAAAACAGATCACCTGAGAGCTAATGAAGACCTGCCGGTGCAGCTACAGTAAGAACTCGATCCCACAAGTAAGAACTCAATCTCACAAGTAAGAACACGCCCCACAAGCAAGAAATTGGCTCCACATGAGACTGTAGCAAGAGTGAGTCACGGGACGAAGGAACGCTGACGTAAGCCTGTAGGTTGATCTTTGAGGCCCCGGGGTCAGCTCTATCCTTGACGATAACCACTCCCTTCTATCCACAGTGCCTTGCCACCATTTTGTAGAACCCATGGTCACAGGCAAGAAAGTATAATAGTATGTATGTGCACTGAATTGAGTAGCCTAAGTGAATGAAAATTACCC
Organism: Scylla paramamosain; assembly: GCF_035594125.1. Taxonomy (NCBI): domain Eukaryota; kingdom Metazoa; phylum Arthropoda; class Malacostraca; order Decapoda; family Portunidae; genus Scylla; species Scylla paramamosain. Next base: position 16,679,760 of record NC_087153.1, read on the forward strand.
ACAATTAGCTAGTATTAAAGTGGTAATTTTAATTGCTCTTTCAGTGTCTCAGTATTGACACAATTAAGTTGTTAGATATGTCTGATACTGAGGAAATTAATGCTGTACATGGCCTTAGGGAAGGTGAGGATGAGCAAGTGGATAAGGGTCAAGCTTATAATGAAGAAGTTAGTGTTGGGATGAGTGCTGACCGACAAAGGAAGGGAATATCAAGTCAGTGTAACCAAGGGAAGAGCAGAGTCCTATAAGTGTAAATGGAGCAGTGTTACCAGCAAAATTAGGAAAAGACTAAACATTGTAATTAGCCCCTTAGAATTAGAGCCCATGTCAAATGAAGCAATAGAGGAATTTCATCAGTATTATGTGGAATACCCAAAACTGGTGGAGCTAGAGCAAGAAAGATCAGAGGAGCTAAATGAAGAGCTGGAACACAACCAACGAGTTCACCATGAAATCTTAGAAAGTACAGAAAGTAAAAGAAAAGAGTTAAAGAGTGACAAAAGATCAAATAGTTCTAGCAAATGGTCTAGGCATTCTAGAGTCTCATCTACTTCATCATGTTCATCAGCACAAAGAAAGTAAGAAGCAGCAGCAAAGGTAGCCAGACTTAGAAAGGAAATGGAATATCATGATAGTTTAGCAGAGGCAGAAGTTATGTCAGCTAAGACAAAAGAAGAGGCAGAAGTTATGTCAGCTAAGACAAAAGCAGAGGCAGAAGTTATGTTAGCTAAGACAAAAGAAGAGGCAGAAGTTATGTTAGCTAAGACCAAAGCAGAGGCAAAAGTTATGTTAGCTAGAGACCAGGCAATGTCCTCAGAGAAAAAAAGAAAGAGATTTAGCAGTTGCCAGTGCAGAGCTTAATGCTCTTAGCTTAGTTGAAGAAGTAAAAAATGCTTCCAGGTGATGATGAAAGTGTAGGGAAGCAAAGTTATCTTCAACAATACATAGTCACAAAATGAAATGAAAGCACAAGCAATTGCAAATCAACAAAGTGACAATACCATGCCTCACAAATATGTTACATTCCATGACCCACAGGAACCTACCTCCTGCAATAGAGATAATGAATTGATGACAAATGAAGTAGATAGACAAATAGTTAGTGAGCCTCAAGCAATGAATCTCAACCCTACAGCTCAAAGTTTTGTACCAAGTTCTCGTAGACACACTCATAATGTCAACATCCCTAATAATGAGACAGAAATGTCAAGCTTCTTCCCATCCTGGGGAAACTTTTGCAATTAACATACCTGATCCCAAGTGGTGCCTCCGTCCAATAGAACCTAACATTTTTGGTGGGGAACCCATGGAGTTTCCAAGTTGGATGAAAACTTTGAAATTTATGTAGAATCTAGAACTTCTAATAGTAGAGCGAGACTTGCCAACTTAAACAAGTATACAACTGGTGAGGCAAAGGATGCTATTAAAATGTTAATGCACTTTAACTCTGATGCTGACTATGGGCAAACAAAGAAAATTCTTAGGGAGAGATTTGGAAACAAAAGTATCATAGCTGATGCTTACACAAGAAAGTTAATGTTACCAATCTCTCAGCATAATGGTCCAACATTAACAACATTCTCAGATTTTTTGAAGTGCTGTCTAGCTGCAATGAAACACACTTCTCATTTGTCATTTCTAAATGACCCTAGGGAGTAGAAAGATGCTAGCAAAATTCTTTGATGAATGGAGAAAGCAAGTAATGACATATCTTGATACTAAGAGTAATAGCAGCACTCCTAGTAATGATGAAGAGCACCACCCATCCTTTGAAATGTTATGTAAATTTATCCAGAAGGAAACAAAAGGAGCAAGCAATCCCTTTGTTTCCTGGGATTCAGTAAATGATTGGATCAAAACTCAAACAAAAGCAGCCAAATGGAAACCAAGGGAATCAAATACCATGACAAAGAATAGAGGGAGTAGAACTTTCATGGCTAAATCAACTGAGGAAAAACCAATGTCTTCATTCCAAAGTAAAGGAAATGTACAAGCCAACAAACAGTATCCCAAGGAACAGGAAAGGAAAGGACGGTTCTGTCACTACTGTACGAAGGAACATGATTTTGATGATTGCAAGGAATTTGTCAAACTTGACGGTAAAACCAGGTACACATTTCCTAAAGAAAGATGGTTATGTACAGGTTGTTTAAAAATGGGTCACAAGGGAAAAGATTATAGAAGAAGGAAAGTATGTAAAGTATGTCAGAGATACCATCCCACAGCTCTTCACAATGATGACATGACAAGAATTGAGAGCCAAAGGGTGCCAGAACAAGCAACTCAGCCTAAAGGTGATAAACCCACAACAGTAGAAGCAAATAAAGTCTAAGTGACAGAATCAGTGACACATGACATGCACACCATGATAGTTCCTGTATGGTTACATCATGTTAGTAATGAAGAGAATGAAGTTTTAGTGTATACCCTGCAGGATGAGCAGTCTAATGCTTCATTCATCAAGGAAAGCACTCTGAATAAACTGAGAGTTAGCGGGCCATCAGTGTCACTTAATATTCACACAATAAGTAGAAAACAAATCACTGATTCTACCAAAATTCATAGACTTAAAGTGAGAGGTTATAATGAAGAAGTGGAAATACTAATCCCTAGCATATTCAACAAAAAACATTTCAGCTGGATAGAGGCAGATACCAAGGCCAGAGACTGTTTGTAACTGGCCCCACTTAAAGGCAATCTCTGACAAACTAATGAAATATGACCCAAATGTTGACATAGGACTCATTGGTCTTGATTGTGCAGAAGCCATTATGGCTGAAAAGCAAATAGTAGGTGATAGTAAGAAGTATCCCTATGCACATAGGACAGAGCTAAGTTGGGGGATCATTGGTAGAATCTCTCCTCATACAAGTCCAGTGGTGACAGTCTACAGAACAGTGACACAAGAAGTAGAAATCAATGAAAAAAAGAGGGTTAATTTCTTATTGGTTCCTACTAAAATCAAAGAGATGATTAATCCTTCTCAAGTGAGAGATATGTCTGAACTTGACTTCAGTGATAGAAAGTCAGCTGACACTCCATTACCATATGAAGATAAAAGGTTTATGAGTAAGATGAAAGAAAGATTACATCAGCTGAAAGATGGGCATTATGAGTTACCCCCTTCCTCTTAAAGATAATGTCAAGCTTTCAAACAAGAAACTATTAGCAGAGCAGAGACTCAAGAAGTTAAGTGCTAAACTTGAGAAGGATAATCAACATAAAGGTGATTACAAGGTGTTTATGGATGATATGATTACCAAAGGTTATGCAGAGATCATACTGACAAAGGATTTAGTTAGGAGTGATGGTAAGGTCTGGTACATTCCACATCATGGAGTCTATCATCCAAGGAAGCCAAAGAAGTTGAGAGTTGTATTTGACTGTAGTGCAAACTACAGGAACCAGTCACTAAACAGTCACCTGTTACAATCCCCAGACCTTACCAACAAACTTTTTGGAGTGTTGTGTAGGTTTAGGCACTTGTATGTGATATAGAAGGAATGTACCATCAAATGAAGATCAACACAGAACATAGAGACATGTTAAGATTCCTTTGGTGGAAAAATGGTGACCTTAATGATGAGATTGCTGAATACAGGATGACAGCTCACCTGTTTGGGGCTACATCGTCTCCAAGTGTAGCTAACTTTGCACTTAAGAAAGCTGTCAATGACTATGGGTGTGGATCTGATGCAGCCAAGTTTGTAAGAAATAATTTTTTTGTTGATGATTGTTTGAAGTCAGTAGCTACAATGGATGAAGCTGTCAATCTTATTCAGCAGAGCAAAGAATTATGTTACAAAGGTTTTAACCTTCATAAGTTCTTGTCAAACAACAAAGATGTATTAGCTAAAGATGTATTAGCTACAACTTCTCCTCATGAGAGAGCAGATGGAGTTAAAAGTTTGGATTTTAGTAAGAATGAAGACACACTGCCTATAGAAAGAACTTTGGGAGTTGAGTGGTGCATAGAATCTGACACATTTAAATTCAGAATAAAGCTGAAAGACAAGCCACTCACCAGGAGAGGCATTCTGTCAACAGTGAGCTCTATATAGGATCCATTAAGTCTAGTGTCACCTCTCATACTGACTGGAAAGCAAATTTTACAAGAATTATGTAAGAATGCAGTTGAATGGGATGATGAGGTGCCAGATTATGTCAAACCTAAGTGGATAAAATGGAAAGATGAGTTGCACAAACTAGACCAGGTAAAAGTACCTATGTGTTACAAACCTGATAATTTTGGAGTAGAAAAGGTTGAACTCCATTACTTTTCAGATGGCTGCCAAGAGGGATATGGCCAGTGCTCATATATTAGATTAATTAGCAAGACTGGCCAAATTCATTGTGCATTAGTAATAGCAAAGTCATGTACCACACCTCTAAAAACCATAACAATTCCCAGACTAGAACTAGCAGCAGCAGTGGTGTCAGTTAGAATCCATAAACTCCTAAAGGGGGAACTTGAATATAAAAATGTGGAAGTATTTTGGACTGACAGCAAAGTAGTCCTTGGTTACATTGCAAATGAAGCAAAGAGATTCCATGTATATGTTGCTAACAGAGTAGAAACAATCAGAGATCACACTTCACCAGATCAGTGGAAATTTGTAGAGACACAGTATAACCCAGCAGATCATGCATCTAGGGGTATGACAGCAGATGAATTGTGAAATAGAAAGATCTAGTGGAATGGCCCAGAATTCCTTTGGCGACATAGTGAAATGGGTAGCCATCCTAAGTACAAGGTCATAAATGAAAATGACCCTGAAGTGAAGAAAGTTGTATGCTATGCTGTAGGTACACAACAGCCCACAAATATACTAGAAAGACGTGAGTATTTTTCTGATTGGTTTAAAGCAAAGAGGGCAGTTGCTGTATGCCTCAAGCTTCTGAACAGTTTCAAAGAAAAAGGCAGTACTAAAGTAAAAGGAGACACATATGAGCCAGTAAATGTAGCAGAAGTGTCAGAAGCTGAAAATGAAATTATAAAACAACTGCAAGCAAAGGCATTCCAAAAGGAGATAAATGTACTGAAATCAGCTGCTAACCATAATTCTTTAATTAAAGGGGACAATGGCAAAGAAGCAAAAGTGATAGACAAGACCGGTTCCCTCTATAAGTTAGATCCCTTCATTGATAAAAAATGGTATCATGAGGGTAGGAGGAAGATTAAAGCTTTCTAACCTGACAGATGAATCCAAACATCGTCATCCTTCCCAAAACATCACACATGACCCACCTGATAATATGCCACCACCACAAAAGAACAAATCATCAAGGCAGGGGCATAACTTTAAATGAAATCAGGTCATGTGGATACTGGATAGTAGGAGGATCATCCCTAGTGTCAAGGCATATTTCAAAATGCATTATTTGTCGTAAAGTTAGAAGTACAACACAGGGACAGAAGATGGCAGACCTGCCTATTGACAGACTAGAACCACCTTTAACATACTCAGCAGTAGATTTGTTTGGCCCTTTCTATGTCAAAGAGGGGCATAAAAGCTTAAAAGATATGGAGTGCTCTTTACTTGCATGGCATGTAGAGCCATGCACATAGAGACAGCCAACAGCATGGATACAAGTTCCTTCCTAATTGCATATCATCACTTTGAAGCACGAAGAGGGCCTGTAAGATAGTTGAGATGTGACCAAGGAACTAACTTTGTAGGAGCCAAATCAGAGTACAAGAAATGCTTGAAAGAATTAAATAATGATAAAGTCCGACAAGAACTTATGAAAGACCAGTGTGACTGGATTGTATTAAACATGAATGCACCCAATGCCAGTCACACGGGAGGTGTTTGGGAGAGGCAGATATGCACAGTGAGAAATGTGGATTGTATTAAACATGAATGCACCCAATGCCAGTCACATGGGAGGTGTTTGGGAGAGGCAGATATGCACAGTGAGAAATGTGCTCTCTGTGTTACTTGATCAGCATGGTACCAAGTTAGATGATCAAGATCTGAGAACCTTCTTAGCAGAAGCTGAAAATAAAGTTAATGGTCGCCCTCTAACTGTGGAACATCTTAGCTCCCCAGATAGTCCTACACCAGTGACACCCAGTAATTTGTTACTTATGAAAACAAAGGTAGTACTGCCTCCTCCAAGCATTTTTATTAAGAAGGACCTGTATTGCATAAAGAGATGGCACAGAGCACAGTACAAAGCCAACCAGTTCTGGTCCAGGTGGAGAAAGGAGTATGTGCAATTTCTACAACTTAAAAATAAGTGGACAACACCAAAGAAGAACCTTAGTGCAGATGACATAGTTATCATCAAAGATCAGAATGTAGCAAGGAACCAGTAGAAACTGGGAAGAATAACAGAAGCATATCCTGATCACAATGGCCTAGTAAGAAAGGTTAAGGTCCTGGTGTCAGACTGTGATCTCGACAACCAGGGAGAATACACAAAGGCTAACAGGACCATCATAGAGAGGCCAATACAGACTAGTAATACTGTTAGAAGGTGATGCATAATAATAGACCAGAGCATCCCCGCCAAGGAGCTGGTGTAACAAAACATATGTGCTAATCCTAGTTTTTAAAGTACATACTAATGTTAATCTTAAGGTAATTGTTACACAATTTAGGGGAGCCATGTTACTGTATGTAAAGCGTATCTACCTCACGTCATTATTCCTTGATAATCATAAGTTTTCTATTTGTATGAAAACATGTAATATGTGTGAGTATCAGTACTCAATGCTATATGAAGCACCAAAGCCAATGCTCACTAGTTAGTAGAGTGTGGTTAACCCGTTGGTCGCCTGTGGGCATCACTCACGGCCAAGTCGCGCTCAGACAAAGATGGGCAGGAACATGACTGAGGTAAATACTTTTGTAGTGCTTTTGCAGTAAAAAGTGATTGTCATAGTGCCAAGTTGATTGCATGTATTGTTAATGAATACTGTAATATGTTTAAAGTGTTTAATATCAGTGTAATTTTTTTTTCTTTTTTTTATGTAGGAGGGACACTGGCCAAGGGAAACAAAAATCCAATAAAAAAAAAATGCCCAATGAAATGCCAGTCCCATAAAAGGGTCAAAGCAGTAGTCAAAAATTGATGGATAAGTGTCTTGAAACCTCCCTCTTGAAGGAATTCAAGTCAAAAGAAGGTGGAAATACAGAAGCAGGCAGAGAGTTCCAGAGTTTACCAGAGAAAGGAATGAATGATTGAGAATACTGGTTAACTCTTGCATTAGAGAGGTGGACAGAATAGGGGTGAGAGAAAGAAGAAAGTCTTGTGCAGCAAGGCCGCAGGAGGAGAGGAAGCATGCAGTTAGCAAGATCAGAAGAGCAGTTAGCATGAAAATAGCGTTAGAAGACAGCTAGATATGCAACAATGCGGCGGTAAGAGAGAGGCTGAAGACAGTCAGTTAGAGGAGAGGAGTTGATGAGATGAAAAGCTTTTGATCCCACCCTGTCTAGAAGAGCAGTATGAGTGGAACCCCCCTAGACATGTGAAGCATACTCCATACATGGATGGATAAGGCCCTTGTACAGAGTTAGCAGCTGGGGGGAGGTGAGAAAAACTGGCGGAGATGTCTCAGAACGTCTAACTTCATAGAAGCTGTTTTAGCTAGAGATGAGATGTGAAGTTTCCAGTTCAGATTATAAGTAAAGGACAGACCGAGGATGTTCAGTGTAAAAGAGGGAGATAGTTGAGTGTCATTGAAGAAGAGGGGATAGTTGTCTGGAAGGTTGTGTCGAGTTGATAGATGGAGGAATTGAGTTTTTGAGGCATTGAACAATACCAAGTTTGCTCTGCCCCAATCAGAAATTTTACAGAGATCAGAAGTCAAGCATTCTGTGGCTTCCCTGCGTGAAATGTTTACTTCCTGAAGGGTTGGACGTCTATGAAAAGACGTGGAAAAGTGCAGGGTGGTATCATCAGCGTAGGAGTGGATAGGACAAGAAGTTTGGTTTAGAAGATCATTAATGAATAATAAGAAGAGAGTGGGTGACAGGACAGAACCCTGAGGAACACCACTGTTAATAGATTTAGGAGAAGAACAGTGACCATCTACCACAGCAGCAACTGAACAGTCAGAAAGGAAACTTGAGATGAAGTTAGAATGATAGAAGCTGTAGGAGGGTAGTTTGGAAATCAAAGCTTTGTGCCAGACTCTATCAAAAGCTTTTGATATGTCCAAGGCAACAGCAAAAGTTTCACCAAAATCTCTAAAAGAGGATGACTAAGACTCAATAAGGAAAGCCAGATCACCAGTAGAGCGGCCTTGACAGAACCCATACTGGCGATCAGATAGAAGGTTGTGAAGTGATAGATATTTAAGAATATTCCTGTTGAGGATAGATTCAAAAACTTTAGATAGGCAGGAAATTAAAGCAATAGGACGGTAGTTTGAGGGATTAGAACGGTCAACCTTTTTAGGAACAGGCTGAATGTAGGCAAATTCCCAGCAAGGAGGAAAGGTAGATGTTGACAGACAGAGCTGAAAGAGTTTGACTAGGCAAGGTGCAAGCACAGAGGCACAGTTTCGGAGAACAATAGGAGGGACCCCATCAGGTACATAAGCATTCCGAGGGTTTAGGCCAGCAAGGGCATGGAAAACATCATTGCGAAGAATTTTAATAGGTAGCATGAAGTAGTCAGAAGGTGGAGGAGAGGGAGGAACAAGCCCAGAATCATCCAAAGTAGAGTTTTTAGCAAAGGTTTGAGCGAAGTTCAGCTTTAAAAATAAATCTGATAGCAGTGGTGCCATCTGGTTGAAATAAAGGAGGGAAGGAAGAAGAAGCAAAGTTATTGGAGATATTTTTGGCTAGATGCCAGAAGTCACGAGGGTAGTTAGATCTTGAAAAGTTTTGACACTTTCTGTTAATGAAGGAGTTTTTGGCTAGTTGGAGAACAGACTTGGCATTGTTCTGGGCAGAAATATAAAGTGCATGAGATTCTGGTGATGGAAGGCTTAAGTACCTTTTGTGGGCCACCTCTTTATCATGTATAGCACAAGAACAAGCTGTGTTAAACCAAGGTTTGGAAGGCTGAGGTCGAGAAAAAGAGTGAGGAATGTACGCCTCCATGCCAGACACTATCACCTCTGTTATGTGCTCAGCACACAAAGACGGGTCTCTTACACGGAAACAGTAGTCATTCCAAGGAAAATCAGCAAAATACCTCCTCAGATCCCCCCAACTAGCAGAGGCAAAATGCCAGAGGCACCTTTGCTTAGGGGGATCCTGAGGAGGGATTGGAGCAGTAGGATAAGATACAGATATGAGATTGTGATTGGGGGAGCCCAACAGAGAAGAAAGGGTGACAGCATAAGCAGAAGGATTAGAGGTCAGGAAAAGGTCAAGAATGTTGGGTGTATCTCCAAGATGATCAGGAATACGAGTAGGGTGTTGCACCAATTGCTCTAGGTCATGGAGGATAGCAAAGTTGAAGGCTAGTTCACCAGGATGGTCAGTGAAGGGAGAGGAAAGCCAAAGCTGGTGGTGAACATTGAAGTCTCCAAGAGTGGAGACCTCTGCAAAAGGGAAGAGAGTCAGAATGTCCTCCACTTTGGAAATTAAGGAGTCAAAGAATTTCTTATAGTCAGAGGAGTTAGGTGAGAGGTATACAGCACAGATAAATTTAGTTTGAGAGTGACCCTGTAGTCGTAGCCAGATGGTGGAAAACTCAGAAGATTCAAGACCGTGGGCACGAGAGCAGGTTAAGTCATTGCGCACATAAACGCAACATCCAGCTTTGGATCGAAAATGAGGATAGAGAAAGTAGGAGGGAACAGAAAAGAGGCTACTGTCAGTTGCCTCAGACACCTGAGTTTCAGTGAGGAAAAGAAGATGAGGTTTAGAAGAGGAGAGGTGGTGTTCTACAGATTGAAAATTAGATCTTAGACCACAAATGTTGCAGAAGTTAATGAAGAAAAAGTTGAGGGGGGTGTCAAGATACTTAGGGTCATCGACAGAAAGGCAGTCCGACCTGGGGACATTTATGGTCCCCTCCCCAGATGGGGGACTCCAAGGCTGGTGTAGGAGTCGCCATGATGATTTTGAAATTTTTGAGTGAAGGGTGTGTGTGTTATTAGGTGCTTGTAGTTTTGTGTGGAGGAGGAGAGTTGTCTTTTAGAGAGCAGGCTGTGACTGCACTCTTGTGTTATGAGACACAAAGGGAAACATTCAGTGAGGTCACAGCTGGGTTTAATGATAAGTTCACAGCACCCCCTGAACAGTGCTTTAGACCTCACTGGGAGTAATTATCATTTTGGCAGGTGTCTACTGCCTCCTCCTGTTATTTTATAAGAAATTGAGACTGAGAACTTGTTCGCAGTTCTTATGGTCATGCCTACCTCATCAATAAATGTCAGAGAGAGAGAAATGCCTCTCCTCGACCCTTTGATGATGGGTGTGATCAGTAAAACAGATCACCTGAGAGCTAATAAGGACCTGCCGGTGCGGCTACAAATAAACAAATGAATACATCAGCCAGTAATTGCTACACTTCCAAATGTCAAATTTTCTCATAAAATACAGTGCCACAAAAGGAACCATTGTTACTGTTCAAACATACCTATATGGTATGGAATTGTGCACCTACAAACAAAAAGGGTACATCCAGTCACTGGTAGGGTTGTCATAGTAAGAGTGGATATGAAGGAGCAGAAAAGCAATAGCACTTTCAATATTCTTACTTGATTCTCAAAGTTTGACAATATAATGACTTGATGAAGGTCACACTACTGTAGTGATATCTAAAGTAGTAGTATAATATTTCAAGAAACTTTAGAATTACAGATTGTGTTCTTCCTCTAATTCTTAAATTTCTGTGGACAAAAATAATCTTACCTAATTGCACATAAAATTCTCAGCACAGAGGCAGTTTGAGATTTAACATGCCTTGCAATTTAGGCATTGGGAGTCTTAGCACATTTCCACAAAAAATTACATAAGTATATGGTTAAGAAGCTGTGTGTGTTATGACACAGGTCTGCTTTTTTAAACATTGTATTAGTAATTACATAGCAGCAAGTGCCACAGTCACATTAGGTTTTACTACACACATGCTCTTGTATGTGAAAACTCTCAGGCTGCAAACAGTCTCCAAAACACACACGAAAGTGGCATTTCGAACACCGAAATCTATTAATTAAGAGGAAGTATATAATTTTTCTTTTGCAAAGTAACACTTTGGTACATTTTGATATTTTCAACATAACTTTCTGTTGTGTAGGGCTAGTAAATATCATTGAGGTTTGCTGTTGGGGAGGGGTGGTTTACATCTACATTTTCAATACAATTTCATGGGTTTTGGTTGATTTAACCCGAAGTGTGGAGCTGGAAGTGTTTAAAAAATCCAGAATGGCTGCATTTGTATTAGTAAATACAAACACCATGTTTAAAAATTGGGGCCATAGCCTTTGATAATGATCACACCACTGACATGGTTTCTTAGCTCTCCTAGGAAGCAGGGCAACTGATGATTCTTGAGCCACATTGCTTCAAGAATTCACATCAAGAATATGCCAAATATTAATCACAGGACTGTTTCCATAAGCAAGTGCAACATTATGAGAAGTAGGAAGAGGAGCATCCTCCTTCAGCCTACAAAGACGTAAGCTTTGCATTGCATCAGTTATTATCTATTAGCTGCTTCAATGTGACTGTAACAGAGTTGGGCAAAAATCTGCTCAGTTTCCAACAAGCATGGACCCCTCTTCATGCCAGGCGACAAGCTGTGATTGGGTTAAACACTAGTTACTGGAAAGACTTCCACATCCATGAAGATACACAACTGAAAAGGTTGCACTGCTTCATTACAAATGTGAACTTCACTCACTTACAATGGATTGCCAGTTAGTGTGACTCATCCTAGGTAAATGGTACATTAATGAATTGCAAATGGATACCCTACTTGAAGCTCTCAGCAATCACAGTCATGTCCATCACCAGAACTCCATATCATCACTAATGTTATCTTCATCAGTTCAAACTAATTTGGAAAATAATATTTCCCAAAGTTTACAAAATATACCATTAGTAAGAATATGGATTTACTAACAAAATAAATTTATTTAGCATCATAAGACTTAAAATCAATTACTTTTGATTTGAAGATGTCGTCTTCAAAGCAGCAGTGCTAGTAGCAGAGTCCTTTATCTTCACGCCAGCACAACATCCAGATTCCTTATACCACTTCTTACAACACTCCTGAAGTGCAGTGATCTGGGTCTCACACGCTGCTTCCTGATACCTGTTTCCTGTGAACATCCATCAAAGATTGTTAGTGATGAATTTAAGTGGCTGCAAGTGAATGGCTGTGAGATAAAGAAAAGAGGTCTTGAAGGAGTAAACATTATACAAAGCATGTACTTTAACACATTTTCTTTAGTACAATAACATTCCACACTAACAATGTGGATGCTTACTTCTTCAGGTAAGTGTTCACTGATATTAAAAAATAGGAAGTCCTGTAACGATAAAATGATAGGGAAACAAGTTTGCATGACAGAAATGACAGCAACAGCATTAAAATAACCACACAATGTCAATGTCATGTTATCACAGGAATGCAGTCAAGATTTCTCTCATTCTGATAACAAGCCAAGCTGCTACACTCACAGCATGGAACACATGATTAGCCATTCATTTAAAGGATCAAAACACTGACACCTGCTTTTTGCTTTATCACTATAAAAACCGTAATTATAATTACGGTTTTTATAGTGATAAAGCAAAAAGCAGGTGTCAGTGTTTTGATCCTTTAAATGAATGGCTAATTCACTGATAATTATCAGTGAAAAGTGATCAGATTTACATTTACAACAAGTAATATGTACAAAAAGTATATTAACATCAGATCCTGAGGCACACTTTGATGCAGTGACTTCTTCCACATGGCACTGAGTTGGCCAAAAGTTTGCAGTTTTTGTCCAAAAATTAAACCTGTTTCACACTGGTGAAGAAAATGGGTATTCTCTCTAATAAAGCCATGTCACGTAGAAAAATTAAACTTGTATTATAATGTAGGACACATTGTGCCCTTGCCGTAAGTGTAAAAATCTTTCAGGTGACAAGTATGATATGGCTGTAATAGCTCTGAGAATGTGCTGTCTCTTGTATTTTTTCTAAGTTCAGAGAGCTCCACACTGCTCCATCACCTGGTCCTAAACTGCACTGTTTGTTTGTTGGTTTACAGGCAGAGTAAACATGTCCATGACATGTTTTTCTTCATACATTTAATAAATTTTTAAAGCCTATATTTCACTTATTTTCTTTCCCTTCCAAAACCTCTGATTCTCCACAAGTCCCCAAACTTGTTTGAGGGGTTTTGGTGGGGTGTGGATAGGTAGACCTTACATAAAGAATTACCAAGAAGACTACTTTACTACTACATGTGTGTATAATACTTTCGTAATAATGCTTTAAAGCAGTGGCTGTTGCTAGGCAGGACACTACTGTGTGGTGTGGGGTTACACCTGCTGGCTTTTGCTTCACTGCACTCGTGCAGCAGGTAGAGCATAGGAATGCAACTGGCTCCCAGGTCTCTCGGGCAGAGAGAGAAAGAGAGAGGTGGCAGACGGGTAACTGTAAGCTTCAGTTAGCACTGAGACATGACAGAGGAAGGACGTTGTGGAGTTGACAGCCAGACATAGAGGAAAGCAAACGTGGAGCAGAGCAGCAGAGGCAGCAGCAACGGTGAGACGAGTCTGGTGCCCATGGATCTTGTGGCAGCTGGATGCCCTGGCGAGCAGACCTAAGGCAAGGGCGGACACACACGTGGTGATCAGAGATTTGGTACCTGGACGTGTGATGGTCTACGTGAGGTGCTGTGGAGGCCAGAAGGAGCACCAGCCTGGAAGAAGACTATGGAGCTATGGAAACTCCCTGCTGCTGGAAGAACAGAGGCTGGTGGAGCCTCCATGAGGTGTCTGCTGTGTGCCTGAGGGCCGAACTGAGGATGGACTGTGTGGAGACTTTGTCTTGTAGTTGGAAGGATTACCAGCTGCTGGGAAGTGCAGCTGAAAGAAACTTCACCATGTTCATTCACATCTCCTGTGTTACACTCTGAGAAATGTGTTCACCTTGTGTGTTGTGGTGTCAGGTTCTTGTCCTTCTGGGTGGCTATGCTGAGACTTGTAGTGGTTTGAGGCTTGTGATGCCCACATCTGGCCTTGTATGTTCTGCAGAGACATCTGAGAGACTTTGTGCTCTGTGTGTATGTGGATGCCCATAGTGACTCTGGCCAGCAAGTAAGTGCTGCACTACGACTCAGTGCTCTGCCTGGTGTGAGTATTTTGCACCTGTAGTATTCTGCAAGACACAAGATAAATGTGCCCTGTTCTCTGGAGAGGAAATATATCCCTGTGCTGTGTATATAGTTTTTGCATGTCCTCCTTGCCTCCCACTTCACTACTATGCTGATCCCTGTGAAATGCCTCCACCTGCATCCTGGAGCATGGGGGCAGTGAATGCTGCACTGACTTCTCCTCTGTGTGAATTGCTGCCTTCCCAGGTAAGAGTGTTATCAGTGGCTGGTGGGCTGTAGGTGGTGGTGTATGTGATGGGTGCTGCAACACTTTTATCAGAAATCATCCATTTTCAAGATTTTTTTTTCATAATAGTCTGACATGGGACAGGAACAAAAACAAGAAGTACTTGCATATTTCCAAATGAATCAGCATGTTACTTCAAAACACACTGATATAATATATATATATATATATATATATATATATATATATATATATATATATATATATATATATATATATATATATATATATATATATATATATATATATATATATATATATATATATATATATATATATATATATATATATATATATATATATATATATATATATATATATATATATATATATATATATATATATATATATATATATATATATATATATATATATATATATATATATATATATATATATATATATATATATATATATATATATATATATATATATATATATATATATATATATATATATATATATATATATATATATATATATATATATATATATATATATATATGAGAGAGAGAGAGAGAGAGAGAGAGAGAGAGAGAGAGAGAGAGAGAGAGAGAGAGAGAGAGAGAGAGAGAGAGAGAGAGAGAGAGAGAGAGAGAGAGAGAGAGAGAGAGAGAGAGAGAGAAATATCCACCAGTGTGAGACGGTTTGGATACCTGCTAGTACTGACAAATGAAATAGCAGTTAGAAATACAACAAATAGTGAGATCTAAAACTTAGACACAGATGTAATTACAGGCAATAAAACCTTCCTAAACCTATATATAATTCTATTTTTGCCTCCCAGTTTTGTCCAGTTTGTCACAGGTCCACAAGTTTGCTAGCCATAGAAAGATAAATAAACAAATAAATAAATAAATAAAATATATATATATATATATATATATATATATATGGTTTTATTATAGTTTAAGCCATTACACACTACGTGGTAATAACCTACCTCATTTTGTTCTTCTCACTATTCACATCATTTCAAATGATTACACTACTTGTCGGAAATTAATAATAACGCCACAATAGGCCTGGGAATGCACAGCGCTCTCAACTTTTTCTAAGTCCACAGGTAAACATAAATGGTGTATTGTTGCCTGAACTTCAGTTGTTTAATGCTTTGAATTGTGGGTAGCTGCTGGATAGGATCACTGTGTCTATAATTCCTCGGGCCAATCACGTGCTACCACCACTTAACACCACGAGTTGCACCAATAGGAAGTCTCTATAAGTACCCATAAGCTGCGCGGGCAGGTTAGGTTAGGTTAGGTTCCCCACAGGCCCCCAAGCTTGCTTGAGGGATTGGGGGGCCGTGGGTAGAGATTGGGGACATTGGCTTAAACTATAAATTTACCATATATATATATATATATATATATATATATATATATATATATATATATATATATATATATATATATATATATATATATATATAATAGGGAAAATATATCGCCTAAAATTATTGTTGAGTTGGCGCACTAGCACAATATAAGGCTTCTGATGACCCTGTTGTGGATAGACAACCGGCACCCCAGCAGGCATTCCAAGGCAGTGATGGCCAACATTTCACACTGAGAGGCAATGAGGCAAAGAGTCACCAGGTACCCCAAGTCTCGCGGCGGTGTGCGACGGCAAAAGTAAATCTTATGGTGAGGAGAGTAACAAGGTGCTTGGAATATTAAAAACGGCAGATTACCGGCATTAGCCTTAACTACTTCATCGCATTCTCCTGGACTCATATACAATATACCAACAATAAAATACATACTCTGTAGACACTCTTGAATGTCACAGGCTTGGCGTTGGCACGGATCTTTCTTCATGGACACCTTTTCTTCTGCATCACAACCACCACCACCACTATCCCCCAGACCCCCACTGAAACCCCAGCAGCAGCTTCTTGGCCGGCGGGAGATCTTGATCTTTATCTTGATAGTACAGGCAATTCGGGATCACTCCTAAGCCAGGCCTTTGAATCGGCAACTCCTGTGGAAGGGAAAAAAAAAAGAGAAACGAACAACATCCTCTACACTAATTATTCTTACATCTAGCACGCCGCATTCTCTCCAGAAACTCTTTCACCGCCTCAATCATCCTTTCATTCGCTTCCCTACACAGTCCCAGCTTCAACACCATCCCACTCCTTTCCTGTCTTCTCCACTCTTTCATTCCTATCATGCCCTAACTTAGTATCACTTGCATCATCTCATTCCTGTCTCTGGCATACTTGACACATTCCAGCACCACATGTTCCACCGTCTTGTCCTCTCCGATGTCACACATCTGGCACACTTTGCTGCGGGACTCAGACCATCCGTTCACATCCATACACAGTGGCCACGCTCGGTAATCATCATCGCCCAGGCTTCCATTATACCTCCTTTCATACCTCGAGGCCTCTTTCATTTTGTACCATTCCAGGATCTTCTTTCTTTCCATCTCATTCTTCCATTCATTCAGTCCCACACATTTCACTTCTCTATTTCATTCTTCCATTTTCTCACATCCTATTCAGCTCCCTCTCTGTCCCCTCTTGTTACCACCCATTCACGCTCATTTTGATTCCTACCAGCCATTCTCATCGTCCACACAACTTGTAATCCATTCCTGTCTGTCATTCTCATGCAACTCTTCCTCCATTTGCTTCCACTTTCATTCCACAGGTACACCTTCCTTGCTATTCTTGCATCATCCATTCTCTCAAGCCTACTTAAGTGTGGCTTTTGTGAGTCTTTCCCTAAAGGTGCTCCATCCCATATCACCTATAAAGGCTTCTACTGCTGTGTACCTCGGTGCACTCAGTGCCATACTTGCTACTCTATTCTGACCCACTTCTAGCTTATTAATTTCACTTGAAGAACGGATCTTGATTTTGTTATTAAATGGTATACTATTTCTTATGTCAAGCCTTCACATAATATTTATTGTCAGAAAAAATTAATAGATAAATCAATAAATAAAGATTTTTGTTTCCTACGTCCTCAGCACTACCAGCATCTAGCACATATGTGATGTCTTGGAACATAATGGAATCTAAAGGCGATATTGTGCCAAATCCCTCTCTGGTCAAAATTTCTCCCTGGAATAACTTGCCTTAAATCCAATGGTGTTCTATTTGTTGACCTTAAAATCAATTATGAGAAAACGACCGATAACCAACATGAAACTGAAATCTGGTAAGAAAGGTGTTTCCTCTACCCATTGATCTGTGAATACCAGAAATGGTGAAGAATAGCTTGTCATGGCTTTACTATATATACTACGTTCACTTAAGCTGGCGTCCAGGCAGGTTTGTAAAGTCGCAGCTAATTGGCTGCGCACCGCTAGCGTCAAGCAACATTATGCATGCTCGAGTGAGAAATGCTTCTGTATTATATGCCATAACTCATTTCATATACGGGATAACCAATTTAGCTGACACCACCAGACTCAGCTGTGACTGTAGAATCAATATGTATTGTAAAACTTGACAAAACAAAAAAGAAAATGGTATTACGATGAGCTGAACTTGTGAAGATGTTAAAAAATGTTTATAACATGTTTTACTTATATTCGCTAAACAGTTAACAATTCATTGAATGCTGAAATATATTATTACATTACGTAGGAAAACTCTCTCTCTCTCTCTCTCTCTCTCTCTCTCTCTCTCTCTCTCTCTCTCTCTCTCTTATTTATTTTGTATTTTATCTCTTATTCTGGCTGATTCAAAAGCACGCAATGGCAACTAGTGACTGGCAGGATGAGTGGGTGTTATGTGACTGGCAGGATGTCGGTGGTTGGAGGGTGTGTGGGTTGGTGGAGAGAGAGAGAGAGAGAGAGAGAGAGAGAGAGAGAGAGAGAGAGAGAGAGAGAGAGAGAGAGAGAGAGAGAGAGAGAGAGAGAGCACTACCCATTTTCAAAAGAGAAAGAGAGTTTGTTTATCTTTAAAACCCCAGACACTTATGCCACATATACTAGCCCAGCCAAACAAGGTGTAGTCGATTCATTTGTGCACGATTAAATATCTCTAAATTAACCCCCCATACTCGTCCCAACATCTACTACCTCCAGTAACCCCAATGCTCGTACTACTACACCTCAGTCCCCCACCCCTCCAGACCCCAACGTCCCCCACACATACATCTAGTAGCTTCGTGTATCACAACGCACGCTGTAACACCCCAGAATGATTCACTTCTACCCTGACACCCTCAAAAACTATCGCCAACACGCATACCTCAACTCTAACACACCTCAAAATAACTCCAATCACACCAACATATACCAAGGCATCCCCAAAACACACTTAATACAAACATCGCACCCCGTCCCCAAAACACCCTAGAATGTTTCACCTCTACCCTGACACCCGCAATAACTATCGCCAACACGCATATATCATCTCTTAACACACAACAAAACAACTCCAGTCGTACCAACATACACCAAAGCATCACCAAAACACACTTAAAGCATCCAAAATATACGCAAACCACACCAAAATACACCATGTATTACAAAGAAAGGCAGGGCACCAAGGGAAACTAAGCTAAATGTTGTTGTCTTAGCATTTTCCTGTTTAGCCTCCTCTATTTCTCCTTTCTTCTTCCTCCTCCTCTATTTCTCCTGTTTTCTTCCTCCTACTGCTCCTATCTACATGCCTGAGTTTAGAAAAACATGAAATCACGTGGAAAACTCTATCAATCACGCTAAATATTGGTGAAAAGAGACTGGAGCAGAGCGAGTCCTGGATCCATGGTGAAGTCACGAGCAGAGCTTGTTTACGTGGGTAATGTATTTCATTTTGAAAATGACTCCTAGAAAAAATGGGCTCGAATGCCTTATATATTTTGACTTGACAATTACTTAAATCAATATCCACAATATCATAACATCTCCAGCCTGAGTAATATTAAAGAAATATCAACATGAAATATGGAAAAATTGTTGGAACATCTGACACCATTAAAACCATTGAAAAGTCCACCCATTTTGACTTTACAGGAATAAAAATAAATAAATAAATAAATAAATAAATAAAAAAGAAAAATAATAATAAAAAAATATGAACTATCTTTCCAAACAATTAAAAAGTTACCTAGAACCAGAAGTAAAACAAATAAAACATAAAGTGCAAAAAAAAAATAAATAAAAGTGTTGGAACCTAAACACTTAAAAACAGTTGAAAATTCCACCCATTTTTACTTAACATGATAAAAAAAAAAACCCACTTAAAAAATATGAACTCTTTTTTAAAACAATCTAAAGTTAGTTACAAGCTGAAATAGAGAAATAATATAACAAAAAAATGTTAACATCTGCTTTTAACAGGACTATAAACAATTCTAAAGTCCACATATTTAACTCATCAGGCATATAATACACTTTAAAAATCATAAGTGATTTTTTGAAGCAATAAAACATTCATTATAGCCTCAAATAACAAAGCCAGTAACCGGGTTATGTAAAAATCAACCTAAAAACCGGTCTATACGCAAAAAACAAATTCAACATATTTACTTAAAAGAAACAAAATAAACACTTCAAAAGCAACTAAATATTATTAGAAACCATAAAACTTACTATAGAAGCCAAATGAAATCGTTAAGAAAAATATAAAAAATATTGGAACCGACATGTAGACTGGTAGAAATCCATCATGGCGGCACTTGGCGGCGACCTCATTCGAAAACCCGGCCGCCATCTTGCCTTAATTATTCTTTCATCATACCGAAACCAGACAATGAATGACATATTTGACCGGCGGATGTAAAAGCTAGACAGGCGGCTCCATTTTGAGACATGTTTGACTTACAATAAATGAGAGACGAAGCAAATAACAGCTGATAATACTGACAATAAGCTGACCGTTTGTTTCCATAATGACGACCCTTCAGTATTTGACTAAATTTCCAAGTGTTTCCAGGATCAGATGTGAAGAAAACCGAAAAATAAATAAATTACCTTAAAAATACCCAAATAACGAATAATAAAACTTAAATAAATGACTGCAAGACACTATACAGCCTGCGGGAGGAGGGTGTTGCGGTCAAAGCAGTAAGGTTGACAGAGGGTCAGGCTGGCACCGATGGACTCACCTTAAGTAGGCGTGCCTCTGGTGCTGCTTGATGTAGGAAGAAGCTGCCGGAAAATATGAAAACAATGGTCACTAATGTGTGTGGGAAGACTGGCCAGTGCCGATCAAAACACACCAGCCGCCCTCCCTGCTTCCCCAGCGTTACCACTACCACCACCGCCACTAGTCGAGCCCTCACGGTCTCTCAGCTCGACCTGCACACACTGACAAACACACCGCGCGCGTGGACTGGCGGCAAAGTTTAATCAAATACTCTGTCAAATAATATAAATATTCTAGCCTCCCCACCCACACTGTTCACCACCTACGTAATATACCTCCTCACCTCCCCACTATCCACCTCCTACGTGAAATAGTCCCTCGCTTCCCCACTGCCCATATAATAAAACTCTAGACCTCCCAACTTTCCATACCGCAAATGTCATCCACTGGCACCTCATCAAAGTAACCAACCAACAACCACTTTGGGCACTAATGACGCTGCTGCCTGCTCGTTACAGTTGTCAAGTTACGACTTGTTATGAGAGAGAGAGAGAGAGAGAGAGAGAGAGAGAGAGAGAGAGACTGGGGAGTTTTCGGAACTAAACCGCTAGATGTCGTTGCTGCTCATCTAACTGTAGGAAAGAGAGCTAAAATATTGTTGTAGTAAATCCCAGGTGCGTAAATATGCATAGAACATTGATCATCATGATACTATTGAAATGATGTATCGATTTTTCAATATCCGGTATGGATAATATTGAGAGAATGTGGTCAAATTATTTATTTATTTTTATTTATTTTTTTATTTATTTTTTTTTGTGTGTGATTATCGAGTAAACTGCTAGCATTATCTTAAATCAAGCATATTACAAGTATAAAAACTATTGATTTGGACAATGAAAAAAAAAAGAAATCACACTATTATATAGTATGACTACCTACTCAGTAACATCGTGATATATAGCTCTAGATTTTTTTTTTTTTTTTTTTTGTGTGTGTGTGTATGTGTGGGGATTTTAGCATCCCTCTCACGAAGCGAGCGACAAGGCAAAGTAATCGAGAACCAAAACAAACATCTCTCAGGGGATCCTTGAGTGATGGGAGAGGAGTACATGAAACTTTTTCACCAGTTTTGTAACGATGCCATTGTGTTGTATCCCTCAATGTGCCACTCAGTGTGGGGGCTACCAATTCCCACAAGAAGCTGGAATGATGAAAATGTGGGAAGTTGCTATAAAGAGCATTACTATCGCCAGGACATTCGAGTTGCCAATTTTGTTTTATCAAAATTGCCGTTTCCATAAACTAGGAAAGAGATCTATGTAATTTGGACTTTTGACTGTCACAGACATGTTGCCTTTATGTTTACTGTCTTCTAGATTAAGACGTTTCCAATCAATAGTGTATTCATTTGGAAATCTTAAGATGACCAAATAAATCTAAATGCTGATTCACTAGAAAATCAACTTATATACATTTGTTCATGAAAAGAGTTTGATTTACTTGTGTTACTACTTAGAAGGGATTACGTAGAAAAAATATATTATATAAGCCCATTGCGTCTTCATGTAAATAGAATAACACTGTAGGTATATCTGATATTGCTTGTATGTATGTGTCTGTGCTGCCACCTGGTGACAACCACTAAATTTAGTTCTGAAAACTCCCCATTCACGTGACCCTTCGTTCCCTTATCATAGGCAGGTCACACACACACACACACACACACACACACATAGCCAATATAGAATTTTTCGTGAATATTCTCACAGTGAGCAGAAACAGGAAGGGAGAAGGGGAGGAGGCAAATTTACAGGAGGGAAGAGAAATAAGAGGATGGGATTTATTTCCCCTATTCGTCCATTATTTTGTTGTTCCTGTCTTATTCTTCTCCTCATCCATACATCAACACCTCCTCTTCTTCCTCCTCCACCACCACCACCTCCTCCTCCAGCTCTTACTCCATATATCAACACCTCCTCCTCCTCTTCACCTTCCACCTTCTCCACCCTCTCCTCCTCTTCCGTATGTCTATCAATGTAGTGATACCTCTCCCCTCCCCCTCCTCCCTACCACAAAACACACACACACACACACACACACTGCTACAGGTTAACCAGTCCTTCCGTGTCACCCTTTGTTGGCATAACAGTGAACAACCTTGTATGAATGTTTTGGCTATTAAGAGAGAGAGAGAGAGAGAGGGGTAGCAATCAGTTCACTCGACACCTCGTTTCCTTAAGTCACACACAGACGCTACTCGGAAAAAATGGCACTGGAAAGAATGGCACAGGAAAAAATGACACAGGAAAAAATGGCACAGGAAAAAATGGCACATTGTTTAGCCTAGGAAAAAATGGCACACAAGCATATACACCGATATCTGAAACTGGATAATTATTATTATGTTATAAGTGTTCGAAGCCTATATTGTTATGTTATAAGTGTTCGAAGCCTATATTGTTATGTTATAAGTGTTCGAAGCCTATATTCGAAATCGATCAGAAGTTTTCTTGGCTCACGTTGTGAATAATTTGATTAGTGGACTCTGTGGACTTTTTTTGCGATGGAAATTATCGAAAGCAACAAGGGAGGTCTCAAACTGTGTTACAGTGGATACATGTATACCAAGCAGTGGTCAAGAGGTGAAACGGTGCGGTGGAGGTGGGTCAAGCGAACACTTTCATGTAAAGGGGCATTAACAACATCTCTTCAAAATGAAAACCCAACACTTTTAACAGAACACAATCATGATGGTGACGAAAGTGCTATTGAAGCAGCCAAGTGTAAGTCTAGAATGAAAACATTAGCAAAAACTACCAGAGAACCTGGTCAAATATACGCCCAAAATGCCTTAACCATGAGAACCCAAGCGCAGGCTCATTTCGTATCACAAGAACATTGTAAACGACTGATTCGGCATCACCAAAGCGCCAATCAGCCTCGCGACCCTGCTTCATTACAGGAACTTGTTATCTCGGGAGAATGGGCATCAACAGGTGGACCAGAACCACAACCGTTCCTGATTTATGACAATGGTCAAGACAGTAACAATCGCATTATTGTTTTTGCAAGTGAACAGACCCTACGACATTTAGCAAAATCAGACATCTGGATGATGGATGGAAATTTTGCCATGGCCCCTCCTAAGTTTACACAATTGTATGTAACTCGTGTTCCTCTCGGAAACACTGCTGTCTCCGTTGTTTATGCATTCCTTCAACACAAGACTCAAAACACCTATGAACAACTTTTTACGGCAGTTCTTGAGAAATGTGCAGAGTACCACCTGTATCCAGACCCTAGAACCGTTATGCTTGACTTTGAACAAGCAACTCTACAGGCCATCACGGCAATACTGGGATCGGAAGTTACTATTCGCTGCTGCTTCTACCATCTGACACAGTCATCATGGAGAAAAATACAAGAGTTAGGGCTGGCAACTGTGTACAAGGAAAATGAGGATATAAAGTTGTTCTGTGCTATGGTCGACAGTTTAGCTTTCCTTCCCCTAGAGGATGTGTCTGCCGGCATGAATTACCTCAAACACAACACACCAGAGGGCATGGAGCCTTTCGTCACTTACTTCGATCAGACCTACGTAACGGGAACTTATCGACGAGTCCAAAGACAGCAAGATGACAATGAGATCCCAAGAGTTCAGCTCCGCCTCATTCCTCCACGGTTTCCTCCAGAAATCTGGAATGTGCATGAAGCAACTATTCGAGACGAGTCTCGCACGAACAACTTATGTGAGGGATGGAACAATCGATACAGCAGGTTGGTTAAATTTATGGAAATGTTTGTAACTCGGTACTTTATATTATATTCTTCACATTTTATAATTATTTTAAAAAGATGCGCTTCACGTTGTTTTTGTTTTTGTTTTTTGTTAGAGCTTTAAGTCCAGCAGAATAACTGTGCTTAGCTTAGAATGGTCATTGGTTAGTTAGTTACCACGCAACTCAAACTATTTACGATAATCACTTTCCTAGGTTGGTTGGTCACAGTCACCCAACAATATGGCGGGCAATCCAGTGGATCCAAGCTGACCATGCTGTTGTAGCTACCCAGTTGGTGCTAGAATCTCGTGGCGAGCCTCCCAAGAAACGGCAGAAGAGGGTGTACAAGAATCTACAAACACGAATGAAGAACCTCTGCCAAGATCGCCGTGATGGTCGCAAATCAGTTGAGGAGTTTTTACATGGAGCGGGTCACAACATTCGATGGAAGTCCTAAGCATTATAAGAAAAGTCAGTAAAATGTATAGAAATAAAGTGTGAACAAATTTTAGCTGATTGTACTGTCTGATTGTATCGTTTTTAGCTTGAGTTTTTTTTAGCACATTTTGTACTGTGCCATTTTTTCCTAGACTAAACAATGTGCCATTTTTTCCTGTGCCTTATTTTCCTGTGCCATTTTTTCCTGTGCCATTTTTTCCTGTGCCATTCTTTCCGGTGCCATTTTTTCCTACATTCCACACAGACACACACATCATAGCCAATATGTTGGTAATTTTTCGTGAATATTCTCATAGTGTGAAGGAATAAGAAGGAAAAAGGAAGGGAGAGGTGGGGAGAAAAGAGATGAGAAGAGGAAGGAGGAGGCGGAGGGGAGGGGAGAGAAATAAGAGGAGGAAGAGGCAGAAGAAAACAGATAAGAGAGTTCACACACACACACACACACACACACACACACACACAATATATATATATATATATATATATATATATATATATATATATATATATATATATATATATATATATATATATATATATATATATATATATATATATATATATATATATATGTGCACAGAGAGAGAGAGAGAGAGAGAGAAATTTAAATTGGTTGTGTGTGTGCGTGTGTTGGCCATCTTGTCGGGCATAGGATTACTAGTAGTAGCTTTTGATAATCTGGCATAAAACCCTGATTTCCAAACTACCCTCCTACGGCTTCCATCCTTCTCTGTAACTTTATCTCAAGTTTCCTTTCTGACCGTTCTATTGCTGCTGTGGTAGATGGTCACTGTTCTCCTAAATCTATGAACAGTGGTGTTCTTCAGGATTCTGTCCTGTCACCCACTCTATTTTTCATCAGAATTCAGATCTCTTAAAAACAACAGACAAAAATGTATTACTTTGAAATGCAGTTATATAAGTATTAAATCAATCATTTATAAGGCTAATCTAAAACTCCAAATTTCTGAATCTCACAGTTACGGTAAAATATCTGGGTTTAAATTATCTCACCAAACTAGGCTGTCTTCCACCAAATAGAAATTTAGAATCTGGAGTTGATCTGAATCATTCATATTCATTATATCTTTATTTTTATTTTTTTCTTTGTGTAGTGCCTCCATATACTACAGAAACTAGCACACCTGGCTATGAATCTACAGCCTGGGCTGGAGCCGGCAGCATACAGTTCACTTGGTTGTTCCTCCTTCCTTCAGGCCGATTGATAAATGGGTACCTGGGATACTGTAGAAATCCAGATACCACAGTGGGCCTATCTTCCAGTGTGTGGTATATCATCCACCACAGGCTCAAAGCACAAGATGGAAATAAATGCTGAGACTAGTCAAGCTATAGTGTATTACCCCATCCTCAACCTTTTTTTCACAGGCTTCAAAAGTTTTAAGCTACAAAGGCATCCCAGATTTGATAATAAGAAAGCATCTTTCAATAAAAGATGTAGACTGCACAAAAAAATAAATAAATAAATAAAATGAAATAAATAAATAAATAAATAAAAAAAACCCTCTTGTTAACTGCTGATATTCCTCTCATTCCATCAGCTTGGCAAAACATTATGCATGTTGCAGAACCTTGTGATTTACAATTGGGAAGCATTAGGTGAGAAAATAATAACAAGGAATATGCTTCATATATGCATGCATTCTCATTATGTCCTGTGCTTGATATTTCTTGCATGCACAAAAAATTCTTGTCTGAAATGAAGGGTCTTGACACATAACAATAATTTTTAAAGTTTTAATTGCTATGCAAATGTATAAAATTTTATATAGTAACAATAATCAAAATACCTATACCTTTATGAATGACACACACTATAAAGTATTGGACAAGATTCTATGACAAGATTCAGGTTGAGTTAGTAGTTTTCTTCCTCTTCACTCAAACAACTTCTCAAATTATAGTCACTATGGTCTAAGTTCCACACATTTCATTGAGTCCTCATCACCAGCATTTCATATTTCCTCACTAAAACTTGTATATATAATATAGCTTTACTACAAAAAGGGAAAGACAGATAATAATATTTTCTTTAAATAATAAAAATGGGTATGTACAATATCTATAAACACTGTATTTCATCAATTTTATAAAAAAAAAAAAAGTTAAATTCTTATAAGCATAAATGAACCTGAATCTGAAACTGATACAAATAAAGTAAATAAGAAACCACACACACACACACACACACACACACACACAGAGATTAATGACTAAAATTATTCTATTAGCACTACAGTAACACTATGGTACAACACATACAAATATGATATTGTCAAGAGGCCAACAAAAATTAATAAGTAAACAAAAAAATGTCAAGCAACTGCAAATAGCATATATATATATATATATATATATATATATATATATATATATATATATATATATATATATATATATATATATATATATATATATATATATATGTGTGTGTGTGTGTGTGTGTGTGTGTATGTAAAAATCCTGAATGTACCTTAATTTTCCATTGGTTGTAAATCATGCACTAGTGTATACCATAACATTAATTCCATCCATCACATCAGTGACAGTTCTGTAATCATGATGCTGGACTGGAATTATTAAGAGTTGTCTGACTAATTCCAGGTGGTTTCATTGCTGACATACTATGTACTGCAAGAAACTATCAAGAATGAACTATTTGTAGAAAACTGGGAATATATTTTGAAGTCACAAGAAAGTAATTTTCAATGCATAAATGTTGTCACTAACTAAATAGGTTGCAGAGATGTTAATGTAATTTCATATTATCTACCTATAGAGCTGCTATCCAACACAGCACCCATTCCAGAAAATTAAATCAATTGTTAATCTTAGACAAACATGTCTCAAGTTGGAAAGGATAACAATGGGCACACAAGATTACTCTGATACCCTCCAAGAAAGAAGAGAGAGCAAAAGAAGGAAAAAAAAAAGGCAAAAGTGATGGAAGAATAGAATATATTCAGGAAATAGACATAGAACTGACACCAGAGAGGAAAAAAAAAGTTTCTAATTAGAAGTGAAAGCTGCTTATCTGTCTTCTAGCAGCATTTAATGCCTCCTTTTTGTCCTGGAACAGCAGGCTGGAGGTTGGCACCGTTTTTGTTTTTTGTCTCTGCTATGATATTTCCTTACAAACATATGCAAGTTGTGTTTCACCTTAAACATAAACCTGAAATACTAGGAAGATGTGAAAACAAGTATATGTGAGCTGCATGTTTTTGCCTCTTTAAAAACTGAACACATCAGTCTGGGTATTACAGTGTGATCACGAAGGAACAACATTAACAACTGAATTCTCTTGAGCTAAGCTAAATTTATCTTCACAAAAATGAAATATCACAGTTCCAAGAGGACTTCCGTTTTACATTTAGTACATCTGTAATCTAGATGATAATTTTTATATTTTCTCAGTTTCAAAACTCAACCACTTTTGCAGAATTTCCTATCAAATTTATTAATTAAAGGAGCAGATATATCAAAATGGGTCTGAACAATGAAACAACACTTGTAAAAGAAAACTGACATATTTATACTTTGTACAAGTGATCTATTTTAACAATTTATATAGTTTATGTATGTATAACAAGTTTGTCCTTATTAAAGGTTAATGACTCCGAATACTGCAAAATCCACTCCAAGGCAAGAGAACCCTTACTTGGTATGCATTAGCAAAACATAATGCAATATATATCATACAAGAAGACTCTTAAATTAAAATATATTTAAATATGAAAAATAATTTGTATAAGATAAATTCATACATACATTTGAAATCACTATATAATGTAATACAATGTGTACTTCATTATAGTTGCAATAGATTTCTTACAGTTATAAGCAGCATCGGAATTCTGATTTCTTAAAAAATAGCAGACAAAAATGTACTATTTTGAAATGTAGAAATATAAATTTTGAATTAATTACTCACATGTTGACCTAAAACGTAGATTATGAAAGGGTAATTTATGATGCTTAGTACAAGCTTCTCTATCTGAAACTACTACACTTGTTTCAGGGAAGCTGTTCAATAGACACCTAGACATTGTGATGGCTCTCATGACTGGCTGCACCCTCAATACACTCATCTACAGTTAATCTATTACTCTCTCTTTCTCTGTGCAAAGAAAAGTTTTCCTCATAGATAGTATATGCTTCACTACATTATCATACAATCTCAAATTTACCTGATTTTAAGTTTATAAAAAGTTTCATGAAAACCTAAATTACTTCATCAAGTTGTTTGCATTGAATTAATGGATAGCCTTAAACAAAGATTAGGTAAGTTTATAGATAGGGATGACATCAATATAAGTATGTATGTTTTATAGTGGGACTGCCATATATAGGTTTACTGGCTTTTTGCAGCTTTCTTTATAAAGTGGACCTCAGTTACCAAATGCCTCCCTTTTCACACAAAATTTTGAACTCATAACGGCTTTGGTTGCCATACCAAAATTCGGTTCTCAAACAAGCTATGCAGCAGCTGGCACACATGACTGCAGCATGTGTGTTAGTCATGCCGCACTCCTTGTTCAATGCACGTCCACACCACTCCCCAGTCCAGCAGTCCTCACTCTCTATGAGGCTTGAGAGAATACAAAAGGAACTGCATTTCTTGGCCTGACTGAGGTAAAAGTCTCCCACCTGGCCTTCACTACTTTACTTGCCCCAAACTGATTCTCATATCATCAGACCTTTGTGCTTGTATAATGAAAACAGTCCCTAATTTATTCATCTCCTATCATCAGTTTTCTGTATGATTTTATACACAAACAACTACTGTTAAAGTTTTAAAATGCAATTATCTGGTTCTAGGAATGAATTAATCCATTTTACATTGATTCCTATGGGAAATAGTTTCAGTGTCAAACATTTTGGATTTCAAATGGTATTCAGGAATTAATTAAGTTGGAGAAGCGAGGTTCCACTGTACTTCTGTTATTAAGGCCATTTTCAATCCTTAAAAAATGGGGGACAGTACAATATTTCCCTTTCACATATCTAGCCACACATTCATGTAATTAGCTAAACACTTTGAGGCACCATGTTTACCCTCATAAGAAAATACCAGATAGACCTTTGTCATGTGTCAGCAGGCCAGAAGAAGAAGAAGACTGCAGTCATTAAAGGTGGGATGCAGCTGACTTGGTGTTGCTGTATTGTAGTACTGATGCCAATAACGCCAGACTCTCCTGAATGTAGTTGTTGCCATTTGCTGCCTGAAAGACATTTAAAAAAAAATAGTTACCCTTAAACAAGTTAATCTAATGTAACTTTACTAGCCTGCAGTAATCTCTTGAGTTCTCCTACATAAATTCATAGAAATTATATCAACAGTAAAACTATCACTGTGGTTCCCCACACATGAATGAAATAAACATTGTGCATCATACAGTTATGTATCATACATTCATACTGCTAAAATGAGCCATTATAAAAACTTTCTGTACTTTTAAAATGTGATATCAAATACATAGTATAATACAGTGTGCTAAGATGGGGTATTTTCACTTGCTTTTGTTTAATTGAATTTTTTCCAGGAGGCATTGGGATACAAGCCTTGCCTCTCTCAGACCATATCCCATATTCATATATATATATATATATATATATATATATATATATATATATATATATATATATATATATATATATATATATATATATATATATATATATATATATATATTATTTTTTTTTTATTTATTTTTTTTTTATTCTTCATTAACTTCTGCAACATTCGCAGTCTAAGATCTAATTTTCAATCTGTAGAACACCACCTCTCCTCTTCTAAACCTAATCTTCTTTTCCTCACTGAAACTCAGGTGTCTGAGGCAACTGACAGTAGCCCCTTTTCTGTTCCTTCCTACTTTCTCTATCCTTATTTTCAATCCAAAGCTGGATGCTACGTTTATGTGTGCAATGACTTAACCTGCTCTCGTGCCCATGCTCTTGAATCTTCCGAGTTTTCCACCATCTGGCTACGACTACAGAGTCACTCTCATCTCCTCTGACTATAAGAAATTCTTTGACTACTTAACTTCCAAAGTGGAGCACATTCTGACCCTCTTCCCTTTTGCAGAGATTTCCATTCTTGGAGACTTCAATGTTCACCACCAGCTTTGGCTTCCCTCTCCCTTCACTGAACATCCTGGTGAACTAGCCTACAACTCTGCTATCCTCCACGACCTAGAGCAATTGGTGCAACACCCTATTCATATTCCTGACTGTCTTGGAGATACGCCCAACATTCTTGACCTTTTCCTGACCTCTAATTCTTCTGCTTATGCTGTCACCTTTTCTTCTCTGTTGGGCTCCTCTGATCACAATCTCATATCTGTATATTGTCCTATCGCTCCAATCCCTCCTCAGGATCCCCCTAAGTGAAGGTGCCTCTGGCATTTTGCCTCTGCTAGTTGGGGCGACCTGAGAAGATATTTTGCTGATTTTCCTTGGAATGACTACTGCTTCCGTGTCAGAGACCCGTCTTTAGGTGCTGAGCGCATAACAGAGGTGATAGTGTCTGGCATGGAGGTGTACATTCCTCACTCCTTTTCTCATCCTAAACCTTCTAAACCCTGGTTTAACACAGCTTGTTCTCGTGCTATACATGATAAAGAGGTGGCCCACAAAAGGTACTTAAGCCTTCCATCACCAGAATCTCATGCACTTTATATTTCAGCCCAGAACAATGCCAAGTCTGTTCTCCAACTAGCCAAAAACTCCTTCATTAACAGATAATGTCAAAACCTTTCAAGATCTAACTCCCCTCGTGACTTCTGGCATTTAGCCAAAAATATCTCCAGTAACTTTGCCTCTTCTTCTTTCCCTCCTCTATTTCAACCGGATGGCACCACTGCTATCACGTCTATTTCTAAAGCTGCTCTTCGCTCAAACCTTTGCTAAAAACTCTACCTTGGACGATTCTGGGCTTGTTCCTCCCTCTCCTCCACCCTCTGACTACTTCATGCCACATATTAAAATTCTTCGCAATGATGTTTTCCATGCCCTCGCTGGCCTAAACCCTCGGAATGCTTATGGACCTGATGGGGTCCCTCCTATTGTTCTCCGAAACTGTGCCTCCGAGCTTGCATCTTGCCTAGTCAAACTCTTTCAGCTCTGTCTGTCAACATCTACCTTTCCTTCTTGCTGGAAGTTTGCCTACATTCAACCTGTTCCTAAAAAGGGTGACTGTTCTAATCCCTCAAACTACCATCCTGTTGCTTTAATTTCCTTCCTATTTCAAGTTTTTGGATCTATCCTCAACAGGAAGATTCTTAAACATCTATCATTTCACAACCTTCTATCTGATTGCCAGTATGGGTTCCCTCAAGGCCGCTCTACTGGTGATCTTCTGGCTTTCCTTACTGAGTCTTGGTCATCCTCTTTTAGAGATTTTGGTGAAACTTTTGCTGTTGCCTTGGACATATCAAAAGCTTTTGATAGAGTCTGGTACAAAGCTTTGATTTCCAAACTACCCTCCTACGGCTTCTATCCTTCTCTCTGTAACTTCATCTCAAGTTTCCTTTCTGACCGTTCTATTGCTGCTTTGGTAGACGGTCACTGTTCTTCTTCTAAATCTATTAGCAGTGGTGTTCCTCAGGGTTCTGTCCTGTCATGCACTCTCTTCTTATTATTCATTAATGATCTTCTAAACCAAACTTCTTGTCCTATCCACTCCTATGCTGATGATACCACCCTGTACTTTTCCACATCTTTTCATAGACATCCAACCCTTCAGGAGGTAAACATTTCACGCAGGGAAGCCACAGAACACTTGACTTCTGATTTTTCTAAAATTTCTGATTGGGGCAGAGCAAACTTGGTATTGTTCAATGCCTCAAAAACTCAATTCCTCCATCTATCAACTCAACACAACCTTCCAGACAACTATCCCCTCTTCTTTAGTGACACTCAACTGTCCTCTTCTTCTACACTGAACATCCTCGGTCTGTCCTTTACTTATAATCTGAACTGGAAACTTCACATATCTCTTGCTAAAACAGCTTCTATGAAGTTAGGCGCTCTGAGACGTCTCTGCCAGTTTTTCTCACCCCCACAGCTGATAACTCTGTACAAAGGCCTTAACCGTCCATGTATGGAGTATGCTTTACATGTCTGGGAGGGGTTCCACTCATACTGCTCTTCTAGACAGGGTGGAATCAAAAGCTTTTCATCTCATCAACTCCTCTCCTCTAACTGACTGTCTTCAGCCTCTCTCTCACCGCCTCAATGTTGCACCTCTAGCTGTCTTCTACCGCTATTTTCATGCTAACTGCTCTTCTGATCTCGCTAACTGCATACCTCCCCTCCTCCCATGACCTCGCTGCACAAGACTTTCTTCTTTCTCTCACCCCTATTCTGTCCACCTCTCTAAAGCAAGAGTTAACCAGTTTTCTCAAAGATTCATCCCTTTCTCTGGTAAATTCTGGAACTCCCTGCCTGGTTCTGTATTTCCACCTTCCTATGACTTGAATTCCTTCAAGAGGGAGGTTTCAAGACACTTATTCATCAATTTTTGACTACTGCTTTGACCCTTTTATGGGACTGGCATTTCAATGGGCATTTTTTTTATTGGATTTTTGTTGCCCTTGGCCAGTGTCCTTTCTACATAAAAAAAAAAAAAGGGACACTGGCCAAGGGCAACAAAAATCCAATAAATAAAATAAAAGCCCACTGAGATACCAGTCCCAAAAAAGGGTCCAAAGTGGTAGTAAAAAATTGAAACCTCTCTCTTAAAGGAATTCAAGTCATAGGAAGGTGGAAATACAGAAGCAGGCAGGGAGTTCAAGAGTTTAACAGAGAAAGGGATGAATGATTGAGAATACTGGTTAACTCTTGCATTAGAGAGGTGGATAGAATAGGGGTGAGAGAAAGAAGAAAGTCTTGTGTAGTGAGGCTGCAGGAGGAGGGAAGGTATGCAGTTAGCAAGATCAGATGAGCAGTTAGCATGAAAATAGCGGTAGAAGACAGCTATAGATGCAACATTGCGGCGATGAGAGAGAGGCTGAAGACAGTCAGTTACAGGAGAGGAGTTGATGAGACGAAAAGCTCTTGATTCCATCCTGTCTAGAAGAGCGGTATGAGTGGAACCCCCCCAGATGTGTGAAGCATACTCCATACATGGACGGATAAGGCCCTTGTACAGAGTTAGCAGCTGGGGGAGTGAGAAAAACTGACGGAGATGTCTCAGAACGCCTAACTTCATAGAAGGAACGCCTAACTTCATAGAAGCTGTTTTAGCTAGAGACGAGATGTGAAGTTTCCAGTTCAGATTATAAGTAAAGGACAGACCAAGGATGTTCATTGTAGAAGAGGGGGGATAGTTGAGTGTCACTGAAGAAGAGCGGATAGTTGTCTGGAAGGTTGTGTCGAGTTGATAGATGGAGGAATTGAGTTTTAGAGGCATTGAACAATAACAAGTTTGCTCTGCCCAATCAGAAATTTTAGAAAGACCAGAAGTCAGGCATTTTGTGGCTTCCCTGCATGAAATGTTTACTTCCTGAAGGGTTGGACGTCTATGAAAAGACGTGGAAAAGTGCAGGGTGGTATCATCAGCGTAGGAGTGGATAGGACAAGAAGTTTGGTTTAGAAGGTCATTGATGAATAATAAGAGTGGGTGACAGGACAGAACCCTGAGGAACACCACTGTTAATAGATTTAGGAGAAAAACAGTGACTGTCTACCACAGCTGCAATAGAATGGTCAGAAAGGAAATGAGATGAAGTTACAGAGAGAAGGATAGAAGCTGTAGGAGGGTAGTTTGGAAATCAAAGCTTTGTGCCAGACTCTATCAAAAGCTTTTGATATGTCCAAGGCAACAGCAAAAGTTTTACCAAAATCTCTAAAAGAGGATGACCAAGACTCAGTAAGGAAAGCCAGATCACCAGTAGAGCGGCCTTGACAGAACCCATACTGGCGATCAGATAGAAGGTTGTGAAATGATAGATATTTAAGAATCTTCCTGTTGAGGATATATAATGTAAGGATGATTTTGAAGTCAAAGTAACAATGCAACAGACTTCTATTATATTAGTTAAATATTACATTTTTACTCATAGAATCTTACCTGCAAATAAATGTTTGTAATGGTATTACTGACTTGGGAATCAGTAACTGATCCTTCGGAAGTTATGGCTCCACACACCTGGTCAGCCACTTTCTCCAGGCCACAAGACACAACCTGTGCCAGTCTATGCAAAGGGTGAGAGACAAATAAAGTTAAAGATTGCACAATAAACAAAGCAATGCTAGCACAAATACTTAATGAAATGCTATCTGCTGCACAGATAATGCCAATTAGGTTATCACAATCCTTTAAGTTATATCAACTTCATCTCACCAATAAACTTTATTAGAAATGAGATAGATGGTAACACATAACAAAATTAAGTAAACTGCCCTCCAGACAAGAGGCAACATGGAAATTTGTGATGCAGAAGCTACTGGCTGTTGGCAGGTAGTCTAAAGGAATGTAATTTTTTATAAATTAACTATCACTTTTTGTTACCTAATTATGTTATGAAATTTATAACAACATATCTTTTGTTAATGTAATCTTATGGAATTCTGTTTTTTTGCATAAAGGTAATTTATAGTTTTACATATAAGTGTACATTAACAACCTACAGTACTGAAGGTTTAGCATATCAAACCATTACTCACTCTTTAAAGTGGGAAGCTAAATCAAGGGGATCCGTGTCTGGAGTAATGAGGGCCAGTTCTCCTCCCTTGTGAGCCAAGGCACAGAGTTGTGCTACTAGCTGGGCCAATGCACTATACAGCACACCTTCAGCTTCATCTGTTTCTTCAAGTCCAACCTCTTGGACAAAAGCTGCTTTCTCTTGCACTAAAGACCATGCCTAAAATAATAATAATAATAATAATAATAATAATAATAATAATAATAATAATAATAATAATAATAATATTAATAATAATAATAATTAATAAAAAGATAAAAATAATAAATCACAAATAATAAAAATTATAACAAATATCTAAAATAAATAAAAAAGAAAGATCAGCTTGACAGAAAGAGATTAGGATGATAAGTGGTGGAGGCAGTGGAGGGAGAATTAGAGGCTAAGGACATGGCAGAAGAGTTACTGTATTTGCTGATGGATAAAACATACATACCCTATTTTTAAAAGGAACTTTTGAAAAGAAAGAGAAAAATGTAAATATCTTGAAGAAAATAATTTTCATCATATATTTATTGGAAGAAACATATATTCCAAGCACAAAATATATGAATACCAAGCTGAATTTATACTTTGTCAAAAAGCTTACCTCAATCAGCTTCTTTGGATGCAGCTGTAGGCCCATCTTGGCCACAACACCTGACACTACCTCTGCCATGTCTTCCTCCAGCTGCTCAAGTTCATCCAGTTCACAAGTGGTCTGTTAATGAAGATAACATTCGAATCTTCATCTACATTAGGCAAAAATAATTCATCTATCTATATCTGATATCTGTTTTTGAGAAGCCCCTCTAAGTGATGGCCATGACAGTGTTCTACAAGGCAGCAGTTAAACAACTCTGAAGAGGACAGTTGGGAGGCTTACTGGGATAGTTGTAACCTCAAATACCCACATCCAGGATCACTAAAAATAAGCTACCAAGTATTTCTCTTTTATCCACAACAGGCCTCAGAAGTGCATGGAAACCTGAAGATTTTAGTCAAATAGGAATATTACAAGGATATGCAACATTCCCAGTGCCACACCATCTACACCTTCATGAGCACTCCCTACAACTAGAATTTCTCACAGCTGGAGTAAGCTTGGTGCCAGTCACACTTGCACTCATCCACAAAGTCAACTATCTCTAAAGGTGCATCCACACTATGCCTCATACCAAGTACAACATGCCATGTGACTGTGAGAGTTTTACTATGTATGGAGTGAGCAAGGAGAAATGCTGCGCATCATAGCCGAGTCTGGGCTATGGGCATTTCATGGCGGTGACGTGTACACCGACAGTTCGGTTAGATTCTGACAAGGAAGAAGGGTGCAGCTTGCTCGTTCACTCATCGCTCATGGCAGACCATAACACTGAGCGGACCCATGGGAACACTCAGCTGTTTATTGAACTCTTTAAAGAGCATACATGCCTGTGACAAGTTAGAAATAAAACCTACAAGAACAAAGTAGTGAGGAATGCAAATCTTGATGCAAATTGTAAAATGAATTCAAAGACATTCTGATGGAGCTCTTAAATCACTGTGGCATTCTCTTTCAAGTTCAGAGAAAATCTGTGTAAAATTTCCCCTTACACTCTGCCTGGAAATCCATTCTTTGCACTAAAGCTTCCTTTCCTTCTTTTTTTCAACTTTGTGCAAGTTGCCCCAACAATGCATCACAATGGTTCCTCTTCATGAGCAGTGTTGGTGGTGGCTGCATCCATACATCATACAGCAGCTTTGGCAGTTCAGATAATACTGGCTAGCACATACTAGACACCTGCCAAAATGATAATTACTCCTAGTGAGGTCTAAAGCACTGTTCAGGGGATGCTGTGAACTTATCATTAAACCCAGCTGTGATCTCACTGAACGTTTCCCTTTGTGTCTCACAACACAAGGGGGCAGTCATAGCCTGCCCTCTAAAGACAACTCTCTTCCTCCACACAAAACTACAAGCACCTAATAACACACACACCCTTCACTCAAAAATTTTAAAATCATCATGGCGACTCCTACACCACCCTCAGAGTCCCCATCTGGGGAGGAGACCATAAATGTCCCCAGGTCGGACTGCCTTTCTGTCGACAACCCTAAGTGTCTTGACACCCCCCTCAACTTTTTCTTCATTAACTTCTGCAACATTCGTGGTCTAAGATCTAATTTTCAATCTGTAGAACACCACCTCTCCTCTTCTAAACCTCATCTTTTTTTCCTCACTAAAATTCAGGTGTCTGAGGCAACTAACAGTAGCCCCTTTTCTGTTCCCTCCTACTTTCTCTATCCTCATTTTCGATCCAAAGCTGGATGCTGCATTTATGTGCGCAATGATTTAACCTGCTCTCGTGCCCACGCTCTTGAATCTTCTGAGTTTTCCACCATCTGGCTATGACTACAGAGTCACTCTCATATTAAATTTATCTGTGCTGTATACCTCTCACCTAACTCCTCTGACTATAAGAAATTCTTTGACTACTTAATTTCCAAAGTGGAGCACATTCTGACCCTCTTCCCTTTTGCAGAGATCTTCATTATTGGAGACTTCAATGTTCACCACCAGCTTTGGCTTTCCTCTCCCTTCACTGACCATCCTGGTGAACTAGCCTACAACTTTGCTATCCTCCATGACCTAGAGCAATTGGTGCAACACCCTACTCATATTCCTGACTGTCTTGGAGATACGCCCAACATTCTTGACCTTTTCCTGACCTCTAATTCTTCTGCTTATGCTGTCACCCTTTCTTCTCTGTTGGGCTCCTCTGATCACACTCTCATATCTTTATCTTGTCCTATCGCTCCAATCCCTCCTCAGGATCCCCCTAAGCGAAGGTGCCTCTGGCATTTTGCCTCTGCTAGTTGGGGGGACTTGAGGAGGTATTTTGCTGATTTTCCTTGGAATGACTACTGCTTCCATGTCAGGGACCCGTCTTTGTGTGCTGAGCGCATAACAGAGGTGATAGTGTCTGGCACGGAGGTGTACATTCCTCACTCTTTTTCTCGTCCTAAACCTTCTAAACCTTGGTTTAACACAGCTTGTTCTCGTGCTATACATGATAAAGAGGTGGCCCACAAAAGGTACTTAAGCCTTCCATCACCAGAATCTCATGCACTTTATATTTCTGCCCGGAACCATGCCAAGTCTGTTCTCCAACTAGCCAAAAACTCGTTCATTAACAGAAAATGTCAAAACCTTTCAAGATCTAACTCCCCTCGTGACTTCTGGCATCTAGCCAAAAATATCTCCAGTAACTTTGCTTCTTCTTTCCCTCCTCTATTTCAACCGGATGGCACCACTGCTATCACATCTACAGTAAAATCCCTCTCATCCGGCATTCGAGTATCCGGCAGCTTCAAGTATCCGGCACATTTTTTCCCCGAGCCTTAAAATCAATAAAAAATCAATGTGTACTCATAAAATCAATTAAAATTCCCGCGCAAGGCATACTTTGTTCCCTCGCCACCAGAGCGCACTGCTTCGCGCCACCCGTGGCCCACTGCACTGTGTTTCCTCAGTGACTCAGTCCCGTTTGTGCACTGTTTATCGCCTGACACCTTCATCATGCCTAAAGTTGTAGAAAAGAGGAAGCATGTCAACCCGAGATGTTATGACCCTTCACTGCATTGAGAATGAGTTTTTGCTGCAAAGAAAAAGGAGCTGCAAACAAGGAGACATTAGAAACTATTTTAAAGTAGCTTGTAAGGGAAAAGAAGTGGGGCAAACAAGTACAGAATCTGATGATGTTGATGACCCGGAGGGTGTTGAATGAGAGGTGTGGGGAGCAAGAAAGTGTCACAAACACTCGTACATTTTCATATCTTTATTGTATGCTATACATGTTGGCTAATATTGAATAAAGCAAATAAGAGTATACGTACTTTATTTTTGCAACCCATCAACTTATTAATAAGAGGAAAGTATTAAAGAGAATGTTAGTACAGTAGTATTGTGTGTTGGTGAGTGTGAGGTGGCAGCGCGGGTTGCAACGCGCGGCTCGGCGATCAGCTGATCTTTGTTACAGTAAGATACGTGAGTGTAGGGTGGTGATTGTGGACATAATTTCACTTCTATTCAAGTATCCGGCAATATTCAAGTATCCGGCATGTCAGTGGTCCCATTGATGCCGGATAAGAGGGATTTTACTGTATTTCTAAAGCTGAACTCTTCGCTCAAACCTTTGCTAAAAACTCTACCTTGGACGATTCTGGGCTTGTTCCTCCCTCTCCTCCACCCTCTGACTACTTCATGCCACCTATTAAAATTCTTCGCAATGATGTCTTCCATGCCCTCGCTGGCCTAAACCCTCGGAAGGCTTATGGACCTGATGGGGTCCCTCCTACTGTTCTCCGAAACTGTGCCTCCATGCTTGCACCTTGCCTAGTCAAACTCTTTCAGCTCTGTCTGTCAACATCTACCTTTCCTTCTTGCTGGAAGTTTGCCTACATTCAACCTGCTCCTAAAAGGGGTGACCGTTCTAATCCCTCAAACTACCGTCCTATTGCTTTAATTTCCTGCCTATCTAAAGTTTTTGAATCTATCCTCAACAGGAAGATTCTTAAAAATCTATCACTTCACAACCTTCTATCTGATCGCCAGTATGGGTTCCGTCAAGGCCGCTCTACTGGTGATCTTCTGACTTTCCTTACTGAGTCTTGGTCATCCTCTTTTAGAGATTTTGGTGAAATTTTTGCTGTTGCCTTGGACATATCAAAAGCTTTTGATAGAGTCTGGCACAAAGCATTGATTTCCAAACTACCATCCTACGGCTTCTATCCTTTTCTCTGTAACTTCATCTCAAGTTTCCTTTCTGACCGTTCTATTGCTGCTGTGGTAGATGGTCACTGTTCTTCTCCTAAATCTATTAACAGTATTTTTCCTCAGGGTTTTCTTCCTTTCACCCACTCTCTTCTTATTATTCATTAATGATCTTCTAAACCAAACTTCTTGTCCTATCCACTCCTACGCTGATGATACCACCCTGCACTTTTCCACGTCTTTTCATAGACGTCCAATCCTTCAAGAGCTAAACATTTCACGCAAGGAAGCCACAGAACGCTTGACTTCTGATCTTTCTAAAATTTCTGATTGGGGCAGAGCAAACTTGGTATTGTTCAATGCTTCAAAAACTCAATTCCTCCATCTATCAACTTGACACAACCTTCCAGACAACTATCCCCTCTTCTTCAATGACACTCAACTGTCCCCCTCTTCTACACTGAACATCCTCGGTCTGTCCTTTACTTATAATCTGAACTGGAAACTTCACATCTCATCTCTAGCTAAAACAGCTTCTATGGAGTTAGGTGTTCTGAGATGTCTCCGCCAGTTTTTCTCACCCCCTCCCAGCTGCTAACTCTGTACAAGGGCTTTATCCGTCCATGTATGGAGTATGCTTCACATGTCTGGGGGTGTTCCACTCATACTGCTCTTCTAGACAGGGTGGAATCAAAAGCTTTTCGTCTCATCAACTCCTCTCCTCTAACTGACTGTCTTCAGCCTCTCTCTCACCGCCGCAATGTTGCATATCTAGCTGTCTTCTACCGCTATTTTCATGCTAACTGCTCTTCTGATCTTGCTAACTGCATGCCTCCCCTCCTCCCACGGCTTCACTGCACAAGACTTTCTTCTTTCTCTCACCCCTATTCTGTCCACCTCTCTAAAGCAAGAGTTAACCAGTATTCTCAATCATTCATCCCTTTCTCTGGTAAACTCTGGAACTCCCTGCCTGCTTCTGTATTTCCACCTTCCTATGACTTGAATTCCTTCAAGAGGGAGGTTTCAAGACACTTATTCATCAATTTTTGACCACTGCTTTGACCCTTTTATGGGACTGGCATTTCAGTGGGCATATTTTTTTATTGGATTTTTGTTGCCCTTGGCCAGTGTCTTTCCTACATAAAAAAGAAAAAAAAAACACATGGCAGTGTCCCCTCTAGTGTGGACATTTACCCCCCAACCACCTCCTAACATCATGTCATATAGTGCAGCATGAGGCATACTGTGGACACGCTTTAAGAAGCAATCAATGCTTCTTAAAGCCTCAATGCCTCTGAAACTCCATCACCAAGTGAAAAATAGAAAAATTGGACCAGAATGAGTGAGTCTCAAGTCCAGCACCAACCTTAAAATATATAAGAAAGAAAATAATAAAAAGAGGACACCAGCACACTCTTCTGCAAAATATCAGGAATAACATTTTTAATATTTTTCTATCACAACCATTCATAGTCTACATACATACATGAAACACAGTTTACAATGTTACATACCTTGATGACAGTATTTTCTCTGAGAAGCTTTTCCTGTACAAAATGTGGGAGTGTTGCTATCATGGAAGTCTTTTTGCTCTGGCATTGCTTTGCCACTAAGGACAATGCCTCAAGGTGTACTGGTCCCTCAGTGGCTTCCCATGCTTGCTCAAAGGAAGGTTTTTGCAAATTCTTATTTCCTCCACCAACTATACCATCTTTTTCTTCTTGCATAGCTCTCTGACGTGCTTCTTGCAACATCTAAAAGAAAAACAAGGTTTACTTTGATATTTTACTTCAGCTTTTTTTTTTTTTTATCATTGCAATCTCATTCCTGCAACATATGTACAGAATGAATATTAAGCCTAAGGAAACTATTAAAAATGGAAACTATTAAAAATTGATGCATCAGTTGCCTATAGGCAACTGATGCATCAATTTAGAAAGTAAACAGAAAGTATAAGGAGCCAAGAATGAATGTACGTAATAACTAATGACACAAGAATGAGTTCATGGTGTTCATTTGAGAAGGTACTAAAAATGTTCTCTCTTTCTAGTAGAGAACACACTAGATTACTGAAGGCAAATTCAATAAGGAACACCAAGTGTTTATAATCAGAAAGGACAGTGCAAGCTAGATTTCTTTGTTGATTGAAATGAGAGCAAGGAGACTGTACACTGCATAATGTGCACAAGCCTCATGAAAAAAAAAACCTAGTACTATAAAAAATACTTTGATAAAAAAAAAAAAAAAAAGTCACTGCCTGCAATCCATCACCTTCTGTCTGATACATATTATCCTATTAAATTATTGGAGCTGGCTGATCTGTGTTGGGACATGATGTAAAACTACATCAAAACTGTTCCTCTATGCTAGTATTAGACCTTAACCAAGACTGCTGCTCTTCAAGAACATGTTCATAAACTGCTTAAATATATCACAGAACAAGCAGGATGGTATCCATGATCTTGCAGCATCTCTATTCTCATGATTACATGCATAAGAGCATTTTACACTAACCCTTAATGAACATGATCCATCACAACCCTGTGCTATTTTCATGTGTGAACACAAGTAGAAATGAGGGAGTAATTACATATGAGCAAGTGAAATGAAGGTGAACTGTCTTGGATAAATATACCTTACAAGTAGCACAAGTAATATGGGCCAAGTACAAAAAATCTTAGGCAAAAGTATACATTTAATCTTGAAAATAAAGCTATAACAAACAAGTGTATAATAGATAAGGTCCTGAAACCAATTACCTTATAGTAGATCATCACTATATATACATGCTCACATAATTCTAAGGTATAAATATAAATGAGAATGAAAGTCAGGAAAGACTAAAAACAATAAAGTGCGTAAGAAACTCTCATTACCTGAGTCAAGTTAGGTTTCTTATTAGAGAGAAAAGCTCTTTTCTTATGAAGACCTGGGTCTCCTTCCTGGATGACGTCCATGGCCTTACGTCCTATTACCTCAAGGGTGTCCAGTCCTCCCATCAGCACCTGCCACAGTCACAATCACACTATGTACATTATGGATGACTATGTAAAGACTGTTCATCAATAATCAGAATGCTGCACTGTACTAGTCTCCCATTTCATTGAAAACACTTATCATTTGTTCAAACCCTTACCTTAGAGCTAGCTGTCTCTAGTGCCCCAGAGACGCCTGAGACTAAGGAGCCTAAAGAGAAGCCTCCTAAGCTGTAGTTTGCCTCTACTTGGTTTCCAGGCCTGTCACCACCCACGCTGCCTTCCTCACTGTCTGTTTCTATAGATAGTCAATGAAGCTGTGTATTTCAAATTTTTTAGATTATTATATCATTTATTTAAATATCAATGTTCAGTAACAATGTTTGCAACAATGCTGAAATTATATTCATAAATATTAGGATCATCTGGTTTCAGAACATCCATTAAATATCAGAACAGAATTGTGCCACAACAATATATGATTTTCAAACATTCAAAGAATGATGAAAGTAATGAATGCACTCACGCTTCTCTCTCTTAATCTGTTTGCCCTCCTCAAGGCCCTGTGAGGTTGTGTTCTCTTCTGATACTGTTTTTTGATGTTCTGACTTGCATACTTCTTCAGCCATGACCTCAGGGCTAGGAACACCAATACTGCTTTCCACAGTCTCCATGACAGTGCCC
This sequence comes from Scylla paramamosain, assembly GCF_035594125.1. Classification (NCBI taxonomy): domain Eukaryota; kingdom Metazoa; phylum Arthropoda; class Malacostraca; order Decapoda; family Portunidae; genus Scylla; species Scylla paramamosain. The sequence goes on from NC_087153.1 coordinate 16,723,707, forward strand.
ACTCCCCGTCCCACCTCTCGGGTAAAGGTGGAGGCGGCAGAGAGAAGAGTGCCACCCCAGCCTCCCCATGGTGCAGACCATCCATCATCATTCCCAGAGGAGACTTGGCATGGCTACACACAATAATCAAGATGAGATGAGAAACATCTTGGGAAATTGGTACATTTTTTTTCAAATACCCAACAATTCCACTCCTAACAATTGATTTAAGCAACTTGCTTAGAGAAATTCCCTAGCACAAGTTAAATACTTATATGAACTAGTGTCACAGGTTTCAGTAACAGAAAGAGTTTAATTATGTAGTCATCTCATGGAGAAATAAATCTGGAAAAAATAAGCTATTGTCTATATGGACAGAAAGCATTCTCCATTTCAAAGATCACTCCCAGTATTGGATATCACCTTTTTTTTTTTTTACTGGACAACTGGTGAACAGGCTATCCTACACTTCATGGCTAAGAAAGATAGTACAAGCTACCTGTATTCCTAAACATCTTAGAAATGCATCCAAAATTAAAGGCAATCACAGCTTCATTCAGTATATACTGTATTGTCACAGAACAATAAAGAAGAAGAGGAGAAGATAGAATAAACAAGAAGAAAGAAGAAATGGAAAAGATGGATGAAGTAGGAGAAAACAAGTGGTCACCCCACCTGGGAAGCTAATTAGCACTTGATATCAAGGTAGCTGAGAAAACAGCAAAGTTAGAAGCAGGACCCAAACAGCACAAAACAGGAAGAAAGCCATAAACTGCCTGGGAAAGTAGCCTTGGTCAAAAAGGAATTAATGGTCATGACAAAGGGTACAAGATAGAGAAAGTGATTGAAAGGAAAAGTAAAAGTAAGCCAGGAGGCATAATACACAACATGGAAAGATCAGCCTATAGAAACTACCAATGCCTACTTAAGATCTGCCTCCAAACTGCCCCTATACCCTGACTGGCATTCTGTATCAAGTACTACACCTGTGGGCGAATCATGTGTGCAAATGAGCAATGTGAATGGTAGATATGTAAAATGTTAAGAAAAATAAATAAAAATAAAAAAATAATAATAATAATAATTTTCTGAGGGAAACAGGCAGTCCCAAACAGCTGTCTATGAATAGAGTGACAGAGAGAATTAGACAGTAGCAGACAGAGAGGCAACAGAGAGGCAGAGGTTCCAGAGAGCCTGACCAGAGAGGGGTTGAGATGGATGGAATAGCTTATAGTAAGTGAAACTTGAAAGCGTAATGTAGTCTAGAAATCAAGTATTTTATTAAAAGAGGAGTAGGATTTGACATGATGTTTTATGTTTGGTATGATAGGTTTGTATGGTGTATAAAGATTTACTTAATTACAGAATATTTATGGTAATTGATGTGATGCTGATATCATGTGTTTTTTTTTAACTAAACATTAATTGCAATGATTGAATATTAGTTGTGTTTATGAATTTGATATTGTCTGTGTTCTTGCACAATGATTGCATTGATAATAAATACATAGATGAAATATAAAGTGACACCAAATAACTTTGAATGAACTGAAGATGAATGTGTGTGAGAAATTTTGACTCATAAGAAATGTAAATAGTTAATAGTTATTAATTAAAATACAAAAATGTTGGTGAATTTTTCTGCAGCCTTTAAATACAAAATCCATGCAACATCTCGGTCTACACCACTTGCAATTTTCTGTCACACAGCAGCACAATATTATTATCTTGGCTTCTTATCTGATTATTTGTCAACATCAGGAAATAGTTCTCCAATTAATTTCAAACTATAGAAAACATAATTTACTTCTCCATTTGATTACCTTCCACTAATTCCACAACTTCAGCATTAACCACTTGTACTTTCCAATCTCCAAATTCAACATTGCAACAGACACTATCCAGTCCTTCACTAATATTTTTTAATAAATCCCAAGTAATACTTATAACTTGAAACTTTGTTCACTACTGTTTAACACTTGAACAGCAAGTTCAACAATACTATACTAACCTCTTTCTTATCTTTGTTAAGGTTAAGAGCTTGATTCCACCTTTCTTGCTGTTCCTCCCACTGCAGCCTTTTCTTCATTTTCTCGTCTTCCTTTTCCTTGTTCTTCTCCGTAGTTTTGGCAGTCAACTGGGATCCTCTTATATTTGTTGATATATTTCTATCCTCCTCTTCCTTATGCTTTATGATATCTGATGAGCAGATGCCATCTATGGATTTATTAGCTACTTTTGTGCCAAGCTTTCTTGTACCAAGACGTTCTCCAAGCTTTTCTCTTGGCTTTTTCATACCTATTTTGGACTGTCTAATTGGTTTGGGATTTGAGTTTGAAGTAAAGGGGTTAATTTCATCAGGTTTTTCTAGTATGGGCTTTGAGTCTGATGTAAGGGGCTCAACCTCATCAGCTTTGTTTTCTGGTATGGGCTTTGAGTATGATGTAAGGGACTCAACTTCATCCGCTGCGCTTTCTGTCTTTAAGTTTTCTGATGAAGCCGTTTGTGATAACACATTTTGTTTGCATTTTGCATCTTCAGACTTTTCTTCTGAGGCCTCAATTAGCTCTTCTGATTGCACTTCATAATTTTGTTTATGTTCCTCTGGATGAAACTCATCATCCTTTCCCTTTTTACTTTCAGGTGTAGATTTTTCTTTTCTGAGTTCTTCTACACATGAGTAACTCTTTTCACAAACTTCCTGAGTATTATTATCTTCAATACATCTACCAACTTCCAGCTGCTTTAAAGGTCTTTCTTTTATGCTTTCATCATCCTTAATGCATGACACAAACATAGAACTATTTTCATCTTCACTTATGCCTAATAAATCCACAGGGTGAGACTTTTCAGATTCTTTATTTATTTGAGTCCTCTCACTATTATCTTCCCTATTCTTATTAGTGTCCACATCATCTTCTACATCTGAAGTATCGGTGTTGGGTTCTTTCTTTGATGCTTCACTCTGTGCTTCATCTTCCTCTGTTTCATACACTCTCTTACAAGGAGCAGCATGCACGGGTGGAGGTTGTTCAAGTACAGTACTCTTTAATTTACACTCCAAATCCTCTAAGTCTGATCCCTCGTCTGCAGACTGAAATTCATCTTCACTTTCTGAAGACATGGTTCTGAAATATATTGACATGTAACTAATTATTACTATTATAGAAAAAATAACTAATAAAAAATATAATAATAATAATAATAATAATAATAATAATAATAATAATAATAATAATAATAATAATAATAATAACAATAATGATAACAATAATGATGATGATGATAATAATAATAATAATAATAATAATAATAATAATAATAATAATAATAACAATAATAATAATAATAATAATAATAAAAATAATAATATCTTTTCATAAAATTTTAACAAACATGTGAATTTTACAATCACTGTTAATTTAATTACTTTCTCCACGATACTGGGCAGTTGATTTTTCTAACAAGTCCTTGTCCCATACAAGAGTGAAACTCACATATGTTACAGGTGACTTTGTGCCCTTCCCATAAAGGTAAAAATCTTCACAAGACAGTATCTAGTGTGGATGCAACACCTCCAAGAATGTGCCAAGGTTTCACAAATTTTCTAAGTGCAGCCAGCTCCTCACCATTTGAGAGATGATATAGAAATGACTTTCCATTGTTTTTAACTAGGAATTGTGGGTAGCAGCATAATACAATTTGTTAGTGTGCAAATCAAGCACCACCATTGCTAAGACCATCAATTACAAGTTTCCAACAAAGGTTCACTTATAGGGTTACTTTGAGAGAATTGTCAGGCATTGAGCAATAAGCTAACCATCACAATTATTTTCCCTTGTTTTATGAAGGCTATTATTTGTTCTATGGTAACTTTGTAGACACTCATTAAAAGGAGAGTGAAGATCCATTGAATCTTGTAGTGAAACATGGCTTACTGCCTGAGAAAAAAAAATGTGCAAGTGTGGAAAAGAATGTCATTTAGATATGTGCGTAAAGGCATTTAGGTGTGACAACTTTTTCCATGTATGTCCAAATCTGGCCTAATTTGGATTCCCCTACCCTAAATTCTTGCTTTTCCACCAGGTCCCCAAGTTTGTTTGAAGGATAAGGGAGATGGGGGAGGCAAACCTATTATAAAGAATTACCATACTGGGCTATACTGCAACCACTCAGAGTGAAACAAGGAAGACATATCTGGATTGGCAAGATCCCTAGTAGGTTAGTGGCTGCACAGGGTTAGATGCCATACAGGGACTAGTTGCCCTGCTGGGTATTGAGGTTAGCCCTGCAGGGTTACAACACAGGTTAGGTTTGGTTCGGCTTTCTTTTCCACCTGAAATTGCTGCTTTTGGCTTTGGATGAAGGAATAAAATAAATGATTGCAGAAAGAATAACATTAATTCAAAACACATTTTAATCTAACACACACACACACACACACACACACACACACACACACACACATAAAAGTTTCATCCATCAGTATGAGACGGATGTGGTTCCCGACACATACTAAGAGAAGAGAAAAGAAAAAAGAAAAAAAAAAAAAGAACGTGGGATGACAGCAGCGGATGATGGCTCACAACTTTCATTCTGGTGCTGAAAGCTTCCCTGGAAACAAAGGTCACCATGATGTCACTTCACACACTGACCATCAAAACTCACAGTGTGGTAGCAGGGCCTCCTCTCTGAAACGAAATGTGTATTGCGTCTTAGGAGTGTGACTCAAGCCTGGTAAGAGTTACAGCTTTCCCCAGCTGAGCAGCACACGTCACCCACGTCACTCCCACTCCCAGTGTTTGGGTAAGACCGTAAGAGTTTTGTGTTTGCAACGGGGAGCTTTTGACAGCAACAATATTTGACAGACTGCTCTATATCGCTGTATTTACCACTAACTAGCGCTAACTTTGTATAGAGAGAATGTTCTAGGTATGTTATTTGAGTACATGGTAAAAAAAAAATATATAGAATCTCACTTATGTAGCGTAATAGTTATATTTCAAATTACATGTATTTTTTTGTTATGAAGTTCGTGGAGAAAAACAAAAAAAGAGGAGTGACCGTGGTCCTAGAGAAAGGTGCGACACCACCGAACAAGCACTCAAGCACACGGGTAGACCGGACAGGTTTCAGCCCAGCAAACTGCAGCCACGCACAAGCCTCATTCAACAGCTATGGTAATGACAGTGTATTAATAAATGACAACCAGACAACAGCCAAATACTAGTATAATCTCCCTTTCTACAGTGTGCGTGTGTTCTACTCAGCTGCAAAATCGACCCCAGTTATAACATGTAACATATGACACACAATAAATTTAAAGGAATGATTGATTTATTCATTTACTTATATATTTAATCGTAAAGGTTAAGCTGAAGCAGAATCATACTACACTTTTGCCAGTATCATAGCTTGACAAACTCTGCTTCCTCGGAGAGACTAGATTACAACATACGATTATTTACTCAGACCTTCGTGAACCACCAGCAGGGGCTACCGGCGCTACCTGGCATCACCTTGCCATTCACGGCGAGGGGGAGGGGGTCATGCCGTAGGTTTGAAGAGGCTGTGGGTAACTAGATTAGTGTCCTTGTGGCTGATAAAAAAAAAAAAATGATGTCACGCCTACATTGGACAAACAATCTCATGCTACGTCAGCAGCACAATAACCTTGAGTAAATGGCTTAGTAACAGACTAACAGCAGATACGAGAAACAGTCAGTTCACGGTCGAGGATACGGGAAAGGACGCTGGTTTCAAAGGTAATTGCTTGGTAGCTCAGTAACATCTTTATGCTAGTGTGGGGTATTTCTAATTTTGTCTCCCTCCAGCAAACAAATCACACACATCACGTCAGCCGGGCGTTCAGCCGTGCTTGTTTCAACCAGAGTCCATTTGTACCTTCCCGAGCAGTGACATGGATTTAGTAGTCCCCCCATTTGATATTTCAGCGAGTCGTATTGTAGTGAGTATTGTAGTGTTAAAGATTTCTTGTGGCAATATTTTCCTAACTTTTTTTTTTTTTTTTAGACAAAATGGGTACTTGATACATTTTTAATAAATTACATTTTGTTAATTTTAAGATGATTTTTAAATAATTAAATTCTACAAATCTTAAAATAATCAACTATCTTTTGGGTTAAAATCGTATATTTATTTATTTATTTAACTTTCCCCCTAAGGTAGGAGGGACATTCACAAAATTACTAAAATGGTTTTACTGATGTGTACAAGCTCTTGACTACCACGGAAGTCTTTTAACCGCCAAGTAACAATCTTCTAAGATCAAAGAGTTAAGGGCACTTCAAATTAATCCGAAACCCCGAAACTCGTGGCTGGCAGCTATGCCCGTAGCAGTCCTCGAGCCACTAAGGGAGCGGTTTACCGAATAATGCCATATTTTTCTTCCATTTGTATGGGAGATGTGTTGTTATTCTTTTGTTGTCAGCTTGTCGCTTTGGTTCTGTGTAGCGTATCTCATACCAACAAGACAGTATTAAATTTTATTATCTGATTGCATTAATAATAAATGCTGGTACTGGAGACATTTCTGAAAAATATTGTCACGCGGCTCCGTTTCCTTTTTTTTTTTTTTTTTTTTTTATTTTTTTTTTTTTTATAGTATTATTTTCGTCTCCCATTCCCCAACAGTGTTGGGGGTCTGATGGGAAAGCGGGGTTGAAGGGTGTGGGAAGCCAAATTTGGGAAATTTTAAAAATCTAAGGAGGAAAACACCGCATTTGGAAAAAATCTCCCCAAAAAAGTCAAGAAACAGAATATCTGCCTTCCCCAATATCTCCGCTACGCTGTCTTACCCTTTTGAAATTACTAACCTTGGTAATCTAGGGCTGTGCCCCACACCTTCTGACAGGGGGCTCTGGCTCCCATACCTCCCACTACGCTATCCTAACTGGTAAAATTGAAGTTTAATATGGTACATCCTATTTTCTTTTTCTCCTTCTCTATCCATAAGGATGGAAAAGTGGGTTTTAGGGGAAAGCCAAATTAAGCCAAAGTTGGAAATTCATGAAAAAGTCTGAAGATGAGATGCCATATTTTGAAAAATGGGGAAATTTCCACTCTAACCTAACTTGACAGGACCCCTCTTAAGGACACTAATCTAACCTAACATTACCTAACCTAACTGGGTTGGTTTTGCCCCTTTGGATCCTTATTAAGGACGCTACCCTAACCTAACCTAACTTGGAGGGCCTTCACCCCTCCTGGGCTCCCCTTTAAGGACATTAACCTAATCTAACGTAACTGTATATAATGGGGCATTTGCCACCCCCCGAACTGCCCCTTTAAGGACACTAACCGAACCTAACCAGACCTAAATGTATACCTTAATAGGATGTGGAAGGTCCAGGGTGTGTTTTTTTTTTTTTTTATGTAGGAAGGACACTGACCAAGGGCAACAGAAATCCAATAAATAAAATGCCCACTGAGATGCCAGTCCCATAAAAAAGGGTCAAAGCAGTGGTCAAAAATTGATGAATAAGTGTCTTGAAACCTCCCTCTTGAAGGAATTCAAGTCATAGGAAGTGGAAATACAGAAGCAGGCAAGGAGTTCCAGAGTTTACCAGAGAAAGGGATGAATGATCGAGAATACTGGTTAACTCTTGCGTTAGAGAGGTGGACAGAATGGGGGTGAGAGAAAGAAGAAAGTCTTGTGCAACGAGGCTGTGGGAGGAGGGGAGGCATGCAGTTAGCAAGATCAGAAGAGCAGTTAGCATGAAAATAGCGGTAGAAGACAGCTAGAGATGCAACATTGCGGCAGTGAGAGAGAGGCTGAAGACAGTCAGTTAGAGGAGAGGAGTTGATGAGATGAAAAGCTTTTGATTCCACCCTGTCTAGAAGAGCAGTATGAGTGGAACCCCCCCAGATATGTGAAGCATACTCCTTACATGGACGGATAACGCTCTTGTACAGAGATAGCAGCTGTGGGGGTGAGAAAAACTGGCGGAGACGTCTCAGAACGCCTAACTTCATAGAAGCTGTTTTAGCTAGAGATGAGATGTGAAGTTTCCAGTTCAGATTATAAGTAAAGAACAGACTGAGGATGCTCAGTGTAGAAGAGGGGGACAGTTGAGTGTCATTGAAGAAGAGGGGATAGTTGTCTGGAAGGTTGTGTCGAGTTGATAGACAGAGGAATTGAGTTTTTGAGGCATTGAACAATACAAAGTTTGCCCTGCCCCAATCAGAAATTTTAGAAAGATCAGAAGTCAAGCGTTCTGTGGCTTCCCTGTGTGAAATATTTACTTCCTGAAGGGTTGGATGTCTATGAAAAGACGTGGTTGGTTGACCTCCTCTTTCCCATCCTCAAAGGGTACTAGTGCCACCAATTGCTTAACACAAGATTGATTTCAGCAAAGTGCTGTGCAATCATAAGAAATGTACACCCAAGTTGTCTTGCTTATGGAAATGCATGATAAAATCCCAGTATTTAGATTTGTATCCACTGCACTTGACTGCCATTGTGACACTGAGTAAACTAGCAGGTTTACTTATATGGCTGTCATGTATATATGTGGTGATTGGCTGAAAATAATTGATGTATTAACTGGAAGTAAATGATGTTTAATGACGTTTTAATACATAATTAATAAGAGCTCTCATTGATTGAACAAAAGACATATGAAGGGCATGCACCATTCAATATTGGAAACCAATATACTAACACACACATTACACTGTATCCCTCCAAGTGAGCCTCAATGGCATGGACTTAGAATTTGAAATGCAGCAAGACAGATAAAAAACCACCACACATGTGTGGGGGTTTTTGATGTTGTACAGTGAGGATTCATCACCATGTGTGCATAATTTAGTTGCTCCATGAGGAGCTGTTATGGGTAAGATTATTTGTAAATTAATGTAAATGTGTTGATTCTTGTCAAGAATGTAGTGCTGAAAAGCTGAACGCTCTCTCTCTCTCTCTCTCTCTCTCTCTCTCTCTCTCTCTCTCTCTCTCTCTCTCTCTCTCTCTCTCTCTCTCTCTCTCTCTCTCTCTCTCTCTCTCTCTCTCTCTCTCTCTCTCTCTCTCTCTCTCTCTCTCTCTCTCTCTCTCTCTCTCTCTCTCTCTCTCTCTCTCTCTCTCTGTATATTAATTGTCTGAGTTTCTGCTGGTCATGTAATTTTTATGATGAAGTTGTGATAAATGTTTGCATTATGATATGATACAAGCATAAGACATTGGTTGTTTTCTAGAAGCAAGTTCAAATGTGACCAAGGTTTAGAACCATGGAATTCTGGCATAAGAGTATGTTGGAGGTCTGTGTCACACCACCTACACAGGGCTAATGAGTTAATGACATGTCTGTAGTGGAAATGTGAGCTTCAGGTAATATAAGTGGCAGTAAATTATTTAGTACGGGGACACATCAATGAAATTTATGCCATTTATGTACACCAATTTGAAAATGTTCCGCCACACAGTAGGTGCCTAGGTAAATTGCTATTGTAATGTTGCATTCTGATGTAAATTGAAATGGAATATAACATTTTTAATATATTTAATATCTTTGCAGATAAAATCATGAAGTTTTTAACTACGGAGCAAAAAAAGTTCTATGATGATAATGGCTATGTTGTATTGGACATTCTTACTGATGAAGAAAAATCGGAACTGAGTGAAGACTTTGACCAAATCTTTCAAGCAAAGGATGGAGCAAACTTAGAAGCTACATGGCAAGGCAACTGGAAAACAGACGAGGAGAAGAAGAATGTGATTATTTTGCTGTTGTGATTTTGATTAACTTCTTAATTAATGAATTAATTATTTATTTATTTATTTATCTATTTATTTATTTATTTATTTATTTTTATTTTATTTTTTTTTGCATTGATAATTTAGATTAGCTTGAGATTTAACCAAAGAAATTATTTTAATACACAAGATTATTTATTCTGTATGGATACCAAATATAATATGTGATGTGTCCTTTCATCAGGAAGTGCAGTCCATTCATGGACTTCAGATGTATTCTGCTGCATTCACACGCCTTCTGTTGAATGAGAAGTTGCTGGATGCCTGTGAGGATATCATGGAGACGCCCAACATCCTCCTCCACCACACCAAGGCCCACTCAAAGCCCCCAAACACTGGCTCTCCTTTCCCCATGCATCAGGTGCTGAAAACACTGACTTATCTCTCTTCTCTCACTCACTGCTTTCCTAACATGCATTTATAATGTATAATTTGGTTCATATGGATAAAGATGAAAAGGGTTGTGTAAACAACAAAAATATTTGCTTAATATAGTCCTTTGGAATAGTAGTCTCTTAGACTCATTCAAAACTGCCATTTCAAGGATGAGCTGGAGGGTCTTGGGAGGTTTAGTTATGTTGATCAAGTGCATGGGTTTATAATGTTGATGGAAGGCCTTTTTGTAAGGAATAGGGCATCTATGAAGGTAGGCACAAAAGAGCCTGGAGAATATATTCCAGTAAAGGTTGATTTTTGATGGGCATGTCAACATTGTAGTTAAGTTTTTATATACTTATTGGGGAATTCATGATTGATTTTTTTGTTTTTTTTTTTGTTTTTTTTTTTGTTTTTGTTTTTGTTTAACAGGACTACCACTACTTCCCCTTCAAGAATGATTCCATGATAGCAGTCTTTATAAGCCTGGATGCCTCTGATCCTGGCAACGGTGGGCTGTGTGTGTACCCTGGTTCCCACAAGCTGGGTCCGCAGGAGGATGTCAGCAATGTTACAAGCTATCACTACCTGAACCAGGAAAAGTTTCCAATTGAGAAGGCCACTCCTCTAACCTTGAAGAAGGGACAGGTTAGTTCATATGTCCTTTTTGTCTTTGCTAATATATATATATATATATATATATATATATATATATATATATATATATATATATATATATATATATATATATATATATATATATGAATAGAAAGTAAAAAAAAAATTATCATCCCAATGCTGTTATGCAAGAGAAAACTCATATTTTGATTGACCTGTGAGCTGCTTAAGTATTTTTCTTACTGACAATTTACTATACCTTTTTCAGCTATTTTCTATCCACTTGATTTATAGATATGAATTTTCATAATTGTGATTTGCTGCATCTTTTACATAAGTGTCTTGCACAGAACCAAGAGAGCAACAAAGTATTTTGCATATGAACAGAAATTGCTTTCCCTTATAAACAGAAATGGTGAGTTATAAAGTGAATGTAAGATAAATGAGAAGTGTAATGAAAATGAAAGCAAGAAAGTATTTATTTAGGCTATCATTTTCATTGGAAATGTTGGCTTGCTATGTTTGTATGTAGAGAGATAAGAGAGGAACACTCATACCTATACACATTACTATCATTTCTTGATGAAATCCTCATTCATCAGCTTCTCAGAGTATTCCATCTTTCCTCTCTTGAGTTTCCTGTAACATTTTTCTGTCAACACCTTTATTCAATCTCCTGATCATTGCTCCTGTCCTTGCATTCCAATTTTACACTGTCCATTATTCTTATTTCTCACACCTCTTACTTTGCTATCCCTTTCTTTCTTGGTTATTTCAACACTGTGTTCCACAGTATTCAGTGGACTCATGAAAACTATTTTAGACTTTATAACATTAGAGGTGGTGTAGTAACCTTAAAAAAAAATATTTAGCAAGATAGAATCAGTAAATGAACCAAATTAAAGAAGCAAGAAAGCTGATACATATCAAATAAAGAAAAAGTAAGCCACCTACCCCCAGTCTGCTTAAACCAACTCTTGTTTTCCAGATTGTGGTCTTTTCATACCTCCTGATCCATGGCTCCTACTACAACACCTCCTCTGATCGTGTCCGTCGTATGCACCTGATACAGTTGATGTCAGGTGAGGATGTGCCTCTGGCCATGATGCACCTGTCAGATTGCCAGGGGATGGTGCTGCGAGGCCGGTGCTTCACCAGGGAAGCTGACATCAAGAAGAGACACCGGAAGTTCATGGAGGAGCAGATAGCAGCACAGAGTGGAATGTGATCCCTGCAAGGAGTCTACTTGGAGCTTTATTAGATATCGTTTGTAAGTACAGTTTTTAGCTGTTTAGGTAGAACTGTTTAATCTTATTTTGTTGTTGATTCAGAGTTTATTGATTTGGTTTGTTGGTATTTTTGGTATTTTACTGACTGGGGTTTTTAAAACAAGTATTCTGAAAGAATGATGTCCTATTTGTATTCCAGGTATGGCTGGTAATTTATCATAAACAAGCTAAATATTTCAATCAATTTGGCAATACAAATTTATATGAAATGCCTCTTTCTATAATTAAGGAACTGGAAATTAAGTTATGTATTCTAATAAAAGATATTTATATTTGGCAGAGTTTTCACCTTTGTAATTTAGTTGTGATAAATAAGTTTACAAAAAATTGTAAAATATAGACACAGAAAAGCCCCACTTAAGTTCTGTTTAACATTTTTCATTAGTGAAGATAAAATTATAGTTGTATTTTCAATATAAGCTGTGGCCATTTATAAAATTGCATTGCATTCTTTCACCTACGTTTTTTTAAGGTTGTTAAGGATATTCATGTATTATCTGCATATTTTCTAACAAACACTTATACACACAGACAATCAGTGCAGTTGTTGAATCCCTTTTTGGAGTCTTGACCCCTTCCTTAGTCTGTTCTGGGAGGCAGGTTCACAAAATATGCTACTGGTAAACACTTTAGCTACTAACACTTGTATAAGTGCTACACATTGCATGTACCACTAAAGGTGGAATTTAGTATTAATAATTAGTACAAAGGTGAAAAAAAAAATGTTCCTTACATGACATATTTTGTTGTTATTACTGCCATTGTTGCCATTGATATTTTTATTATATTTATATTTATTATTATTTCTTTTTTTTATCTAACTTGCAATTTTATTATCATGCAGTTTTAATAGTGCCATATAAAATGTCCCAACACCTCATAATCTTTCTTAATTGCCACTTACAGTTTCCTAACTGCCATGATGAGGTAATTTCATTTTTCTGATTTTGTCATAATGCTTTTTAAAGTCTGCAGTAATATAGCAATTAAGTATATCTTATTAGGAAGTAGACACTCACCAGAATAGATGCAGTTGATATCTAAACGCAGTCAGTTCCCACATAAGAAATAAGTTTTTAACATTTGTATCAGTAATATATTAGATATATTACTTTAAAGAACACAAGAATATCAGATTGTTTGATATATTATTATTATTATTATTTTTTTTTTTTTTGCAGACTTGAGTACAACTAGTACTTGTTCAAATAAAAATAAAAATGTAATTTTCAAAGTACACATCTGTGAAATATGTACTTACCTTTGCTTATCATTGAAACTCTGAAGTTTAATGAAACATATGGGTATCAGCCAGATGAAGGTAAGTGATGGTTAGGAAATAAAAGATACAGTTGCTACCTGACATCCAGATTTTTTGAGTTTCCAGCTGCCAAACATCAAGTATGAAAAGATGGCAGGATTAAAGGTCATAATTGCTTCAATGCTCAGGATGCATGATGAACTAGTTGCTGAGAAATTGTGTGAGGATGTATAACATTAAAATGTAAATGACCTGGCAGAGATGTGTAAAGAAATGAGGGATGGTAAAGGAGCAATGAGTGTCTAAGCTTGATGAGAAGTGTAATTTTTTGCTAGATATATGTAGACTGTTTCAAGATCATGAAGATTGTAAGAAATGACATTTGGTTGTTAATAATTCAGAAAAAAAATTAAAGTGAGGAAAGGCAATGGAATCACTAAAGCTCATTAATATAATAAATGAGCTTGAAATCATGTGAACAATGCATAGTGATATTTTTTCAATACATGAGAGAGCAAAATAACAATAAGATGTCTTAGATGGTACAGTAGTTATGGTTACATTGCTTCAGAAAATCCAAAGAGAAATAGGTTATACAAGTTTTTAGAGAGAGGTGAAGGATTATATATGTTTTTATCCTCAGGGGAAAAGATAAAAAATGAATAAATAAAAAGAAATGAAAATAGAAAAAATAGAAATAATTAAAATGAAATAGATACAAATGAAAATAAATTAATATGCAAATATGAATAAATAGATAAAATTGATAAAATAGATGAATAAAATAAATATAAATCAATCAATAAATAACATGAAAGAAATTTAGGTGTGCTAAACTAGCTTTCAGTTTGCTTTGTTGTGTTGACTTCAGGTCATGTCATACCAATACTGCAGAGGAACTTTTGGCTAATTGTTGAGGCACAAAGCTTCACTTCTGGGACAAGATGTGGAGATGGAAGCTGTAGTGGAACTTGTAATGAGATAAGGTTTACTCACACTGTTCATGATATATCATAAGTTGTGGATGTTGTGTTGTTCACTTATAGTAGATTACACCTCCATGTGTGCTATCAGTATGATTTCATAGTCATGTTTCTTATACTATATTGGCATAGCACTAGCAATACCACCTTGCCAGCAACATTTTGACAATACACAAGAATTCATGAACAGGATGGAGGAACACACAACAGAACTATGATGCAATCTTAGGAACATTTTAGCTTTACCGATATAGCAACTGATGGCTTGCTCAAGGTCACACTGCTTGCCACTTCAAGGTTAAGAGTGTAATTGTGCAAGAGTTGTAGATGTACATATGTTATTGCTTGGATAACTTTGCATTTTTCTAACATTGTATGGCAGCAGTCCAGGCATCATTTTTCTCTCCCTCCCGTGTGTTACATCCTGTAGCCACATTCATGATATAGTTGGTTGATGGATTTATTTATTTATACACTTATTTGATTATTTTTGTCATTTTCACGTAGGAATGTGCCTTGCATGTTGTGAATTAATCCAGTCCTGGAGAGTCACATTTTATCTCTTCAGTTTCATGTGTTGTGGTGTGACGTGTTTTAGTTACAGCTGGCACTGCTAAAGTTTTTATTTTTTATTTATTTATTTTTTCTTTCAGCTATTCTCATGTGGTAAGTAAACACAAAGATTTTTATTTACTTATTTTTATCTAGATATTTCATTAACCACCTCTCTCTCTCTCTCTCTCTCTCTCTCTCTCTCTCTCTCCTCTCTCTCTCTCTCTCTCCACAATATTTCTCAGTATTTTACTTGCATTGTAAAACTAGCATATTTATACACTCATTTATATTTTTTCCTTGTTTGTGATAAAAAAAAAAACATGTATGTGTGAATCAGATAAGCAAGTTTGAGATACAGTCATACATTGGGGTATATTGGACTGTTGTGCTCTGGCATATGGAATTGCATCCACCATTCCCCCCCCATCCACACACACACACACACACACACACATGTCATACACCTGCCATTCAAATTTATGTAATAATTGGACACCAAAATTTCCTCTTGTCGTAAATATTTTTCTCTCACTCATTCACTTTTGTTGCTTCATCCATATTATCTTCTAATATATAAAGGTTCCATGGACAAATTGCAATTAACCTTACAATTTTCAACATTAAGGATTGTTTAGTATTAGGCATTCTTTGTTAGATTGGTATAACCTATATGGTGCATCTAAAATTGAGTGTGTTATCTAGATGTGTATAAAGAGTGTAACATATTACGTAACTATAATTTTGAAGCAACACAAAAAGTTTTGATAATAGTTTGAAGTGGGATAATATCTACATTATCTGTGATTGAAACTGAAGCACAATGATACTGTGTTGGCTAATGCTGCAGACCGCTGCTGCTGCTGCTTCTGCTGCTTCGATTGCCACTTTTATCCAAGCTTGTTGCTCATGTAGAATTCCGTAACTTCGGATGAAGCACAAATGTTTATCATCAAAGTCTCCTGGTTCACATCCATAATATTAACTAAGTCACCCATCCTTCTGGGAAACCGCATTTAAGACATGCAACACAATAATTGGCCTGCATGGCCAAACAGGTGGAGGGAGGACGGCCGATGTGTAGCTTAGCGCGACGCGTTCGCCCTAACGCGAGATCCCGTTTTCTGAGACGCGTGATGGCAGCAGATCAATGGAAGCGACAGTGTACCCTCAGCCGCTGCCGGCGCCACAACTCTGCGGTCTCCGCTGTCCTGCTTTCACGTACTAAAGGCATAGCGCAAGACCATCACGATGGCTCTTGTAAGTACACATTTCTTGTGGTCCCTTATCATGTCTGAATCCCTATGACATGAATAATTTTTTTTGTTGGAAGGGTAGAATGAACAGTATTCGCCTACGGCGCTGTGACGTAGGTTAGCTGCCAGTAAAGGTCCCGTAGTAATTTAATTACAAAAGAAATGT
This sequence comes from Scylla paramamosain, assembly GCF_035594125.1. Lineage (NCBI taxonomy): Eukaryota > Metazoa > Arthropoda > Malacostraca > Decapoda > Portunidae > Scylla > Scylla paramamosain. Next base: position 16,739,958 of record NC_087153.1, read on the forward strand.
TTTTTTTTTAAAGCTTTCACATATGTGTGGCAAACTACTTATGGACGGTTATAAGTTCAGGGATATGTAAAGACAAAACAACACCTTTTACTGTTAGGCAAAGCATGGCCGTTGACCCTGCTGGAGGAGGGGGGGTAAAAGACGGGGGAAGTGGATTGTTACCCGCCCGGTCAGCACTGCTCCCCGGTACATGTAAGGCGGGACCGGTGTTCAGTAAATTAATATTCTAGGAGGTTTGATAATAAGGATTTTTTTTTTTTTATTGTATGATATATTTTTTTCTTCTGACCGTCGCTAAGCAGTGCGAGGTCCACCGTGCTGATGCAGGTGGTGCCCAGCCAGCCAAGCCGCCTCAGCCACTTGTATGTGCAGCACCAGCCAGGCGGACTGTGAGTGGCTGGCTGACCTCTCCATGTGGCCCTTGTTGCTTGTGCCCGCTGATTGGTGGCACGTGTTACCCCCATCGTTACAGTCCTCAGTCCACACACACCCTGCTTTGTTGTGGCGTCCCTTTCACGATGGGAATGACGAGTAGAACGAAAATATAATAATGATGCTAGTAATAATATGGTGGCTATGAAAATTATAAATAACAGAGAGAGAGAGAGAGAGAGAGAGAGAGAGAGAGAGAGAGAGAGAGAGGGGAGAGAGAGTTTATGTATAGCTAACGCGTCACTATTTATATAACGGCGCTTCAAAGGCTAAGATCATTCGTCATCGGCCCACTGAAGCGAAAGGCCAGCGCAAGGTATATTCTCTCTCTCTCTCTCTCTCTCTCTCTCTCTCTCTCTCTCTCTCTCTCTCTCTCTCTCTCTCTCTCTCTCTCTCTCTCTCTCTCTCCCTACAGCGAGGCAGCCTCCAGCGTGTGGGGGGTCACGAGTGATAATTGATAATTCAGCTCCCCAACCCTATCCCCCTCTCCCTCCCTCGATGGGAAAAATTATGGAGGAACCCTGAAGGGATGACAGTATTATTACCTCTTTTTTTTCGGAGGCGGATGAACGGTTTTTCATCAGTTTGCACTCACACACACACACACACACACACACACACACACACACACACACACACACACACACACACACACACACACACACACACACACACACACACACACACACACACACACACGGGCGCGTTCGCTGAAAAAAGAAAAAAAAGTTTGTGCTACGGAGAAACAGCACGCATACCTATATTTGAACCAGGATCATCCAGTGCACTTTATTATTATTATTATTATTATTATTATTATTATTATTATTATTATCATTATTATTATTATTACTATTATTATTATTATTATTATCATCATCATCATCATCATCATCATCATCATTATTATTATTATTATTATTATTATTATTATTATTATTATTATTATTATTATTATTATTATATTAATATCTAGTATTCTGCAGTCTCGATGCATAAATATTTTCAGCGTGTCATAATATTTTAACCCGAACGTAAAAAAAAAAAAAGCTTCATTATATCTCTAATTACTTACCTGCTCGGAATTGCATGATAAAGTGTCTAAATTAAGTGCATACTGCCAATTCTTAAATGAGCTCGGGAGGATAAAAAGAAAAAAAACTATATATAAAAAGAAAACATCCAAGCGGCACTGATGACTCGCTCCAGAGTTGGGCGGGGTGACAAGGGTGCTGTGGGACTTCCTCAGGTGCTGTCGTGACCTTGGCGGAACACAGCGGCACCCTCAGATCCCCTTAAGCGTGTACGTAAACATCGCCTTCACACTCTGCTGCTTCACTATGTACTGATACAAACGTGCCCACAAATATTCCTTGCCATGCTTTCTACTTCGGCTCGTTGAATAAATATATGCGTTTCATTTTTTCGTAGTCTTTGCAGTAAGTGATTAGTTGTTTATTCATGTGTGCTTACGTTACTTAATATAGAAATGTGGCCCTTATGTACAGTATTACATTAAAGAAGGAGAAAAAAGAAGAAGAAGAAGAAAGAGAGAAATAATTTTACACGCAGCATGTTTTTTATAATGAATACGGTAAAATTTTGTTGAGCGATTTTTTTTTTCTATACCGCGTCATATGCATATTAAATTAATTTTGAAACGTAGTCATTTGATTTCATTATCTAAGAATGCATTTTAAACGATCTATACGTTCTCAAGAAAGTTACGGCCGTCTCTCTTGTATATACATAAATATTTCTAGTAACAGAGGTGAAGCAAGCAAACACTTACGATACCTTTCAGTTATCGTAAATTACCACATCAGTGAAATGTCGTTGAATTTGATAATAATTTTGCTTCAACACTTTGGCTTTACATCTAATGCACAACGTATCTTTGGTAATTGCTATGTACCAGTATTCCTTTAACCGTCTCGTTGAAACATTCATCCTGTGGAAGTTGCTCACACATTGTCTGTTCTAGTTCATTTACTAGCGGACTCTTGCTGTCTCAGTTCCGATCACACTTCCTTCGTGTGTGGGAGAGCAACTTCTATTCCAGAGCGTTACTTTGTGAATGTGACATGTTTGCTTCGGTGATTTAGAGGTGCTGTTAGTCAGTTGTGCTTGCCAAAGTTGGCCCACGCTGCTGTAGATTACCTTGGTAGATACGAAGATTGGTTGGCGAAGCTTCAAAGTTCATAGGCTCGATATCATATCCATTTAAAGACTGAGAAAAGACTGTTATGATCTGATTATCGTAAAATAATCATACTTTTTGTAATCCTTTATTGTTGAATGCATTGGTTAACCGCATGAACGGAAAAGCTTGTAATACATAAGAACTACAACGTCAATTGTTACTGTTCTATTCCTTGTAATGAACTGCCTCGTTTCTCTGTGGTCACCATAACACCTGGTGGGCTTAATGATGTGACTGACGCATATCCCCCACCTGCTTTATTGCTGGCGGGGGAGAGGGAGGGAAGTGGACTGTAAAATAAACCATACCATCTATTTGAACCACAGAATGATGGGCGATAGCGTTGCTTCATCCCCCCGGCGCCTAAACCTCGCTATACTTTGCTAAACTTATTTTATCTCGCAGAGTACGTAATTGGACCACTTTGCATTTTATGAAACAATAAATGCAAACCTTCCCACCTAATTATGATTGCACTGCGAGATAACATTGTGTCGGAGAGAACGTTAAGAAAAAAAGTAACACAAAAAAAATTGCAAAGGAAATTGAACGCGCCTGAAATGACTTCCAGTAGAGACTTTAGATTAAGTTCCCAAGTAGAGCACGAGGAGCATGGTGGCGGTGATGCTGATGGTTGACAGCAGCAGTGGTGACTAGGAAAGCAGTTCAAGCTGTCCTTATTGTGGGGGTGCTGGGTATGGCAGTGAAAAATGTTGATATAGTGGTAATGGTGGTGGCGGCGGTGTTGATGATGGCAGCGAGGGCAGTGGCGGTGACTGAAGTAAGTGCATGATACAGGTGGGTGTCGTGATGTTGCTGTTTGTGGTGACGGTGATGGTAGTAGTGGTATTGGTTGTGTGGCACGTAAGGTAATGGTGGTGGGGGTGGTGGTGGTGGTGGTGACGTGGAGGGTAGCAGTAATGGTGGTGGTGATGTGAGAAATAAAATAATGTTGATGGAGGTGATGGCAATGGTAAAACGGGAGACAGTGGTGGTGGGGATGACGTGGAAGGTAGTGCTGGTGGTGGTGGTGATGCAGCCTCCAGCGGATGGTTTCTATTAGGCGCGGTAGCAACAGCAGCAGCAGCGACAACAACAACAACAACAACAGCAGCAGCAGGGCCATGAAGTGTTGGGGGCAAGGGAGGCTTGGGCAGGGCGGCAGGAGGGGGAGCCGTTGTCCAAGGCCCGGCTGCTCATTAACTCATTAATTTTCTAACTGCCTCATCACAGTTGCTTTTTTCCTTCACTAACATCACGGGCCTTGTATACGTCCAGATTGCACGCCATCTCATCGCGGCGGAAAGATGGAGTTTTGTCGCCTTTTCTTGGTTTCTTCACGGGCGTGTTGACAAGTAATTTAGGCATGCGAGACTGGGAGGCAAAGTTACTGAAGTTCATCGTGAAGAGCAAACCCAATATTGTGTTCAGAATGGCAAACCTTCTGAGAGAGAGAGAGAGAGAGAGAGAGAGAGAGAGAGAGAGAGAGAGAGAGAGAGGAGAGAGAGAGAGAGAGAGATTGTAGGATTTAGTGACAAGATTAGAGATTTGTTCTGATGATATTTTCTTTTCTCGTGCAGCATGCGATGGTGGCTGTGATTGTTGTGATTAGCCATGCTTTCCTTTCCAAGTCAGATGGACCTGGATTTGAACCACAATTAAAATTAAAAAGGGGTAAAAAAATAGTTGTTAGTTTAGATTCTATATGAAATGTATTAATCGTGAATTTAGTAAGCGTTCCACGAATTACATATATTTAGTGTTGTGTTTGGATTCGCGACTAGTTTATCAAGCTTTCACATGCTAACACATAAAAACCCATGTAGTGCTGTACTTATATCTGCGCTGAATGGCTCACGTCCCACATGGGAGCACCAGCCGCGGCCAAGGAAGGCTTAGAATACTCAGGTCTTCCGGGCTCATCTAGTTAGCTGGGTGGCAGCAGGCGTTTGTCGGTTTTCCCCCTCACAGCTGCCGCGCGTCACCCTCACCCTCATGCACGCCACTGTTCAACTCTCGAGAATCCTTTGCGTGCACGGAGCGTGGGGTATAGGGAAAGAAGAAGAAAACAAAAGCATGTTATCATCATTCTCATCTAAACTAAGTTGGAAAATAAAGGTTTATCATTGTCCTTATCACCACTGCCGTCGTCATTTTTATCAAAGTTTAACATCCTTGGTAAATTACTCGTACACAGGATGGGACTGGTGGTGGTGTGAGGTTCAAGCGAGGGCAGCAGGCTCTAAATACCTCAGGAACTAAACCGACCCGCTTTCTGTGAAGACGTGCGTCTGTTTTCATTTGAAACCTCCATTTACTTTCTTTAACAATACTTCTTCCGATATAATCCTTAGAGAGAGAGAGAGAGAGAGAGAGAGAGAGAGAGAGAGAGAGAGAGAGAGAGAGAG
>NC_087153.1:16750000-16752500 GCF_035594125.1 Scylla paramamosain
GCAGCCTCTTTACGGGTATGAAATGGATTACGCGAGCAGAGGGAAAGAAACATGAAAGAAAAAAGAGTATGAATTTTGGAAAAGGAAGAAGAGAATAACAAAAAAGTTAGTTTTATATATATATATATATATATATATATATATATATATATATATATATATATATATATATATATATATATATATATATATATATATATATATATATATGGGGCAACATATATATATATATATATATATACTCGTATATATATATATATATATATATATATATATATATATATTATATATATATATATATATATATATATATATATATATATATATATATATATATATATAATTGGGGCAACATATATATATATATATATATACTCGTATATATATATATATATATATATATATATATATATATATATATATATATATATATATATATATATATATATATATATATATATATATATATATATATATATATATATATATATATATATATATATATATATATATATATATATATATATATGGGGCAACAGGGCAAGGTTTTCTGAAGACTGTCCCGTGTAATCTGCGTAAGATGCGTGAAGCCCCGCGAGTCAAGGCCTTCCAGTCACACCTGACCCAACGCCTTATGGCATCTTGTAGTGATTTTGTTTGTGTTTGTTTCCAGAAGCCCCCTCCCCTTTTTCCCTTTCTACTTGTACACTAATTAGAGTCTTACTGCTCGGTGGGAAATGACAACGCGGATTAAGAGCCATGAGAAGGCGGCAAGTAACAGGTGTGCCTGCAGGTACAGAAGTCATGGAGGAGCTTTTGTACCGAAATAGTCAAGTGGTCATCATGCACGTGCCTTCCAGAGAGGGTGTACAAATAGTGTGCTTGGCTGCATAACTTGGTGTGTGTGTGTGTGTGTGTGTGTGTGTTCGTACCCCATGCAACACTTTCGTATGTGTGTCATGTCACTCAGTAACCTTTTCTCTCTCTCTCTCTCTCTCTCTCTCTCTCTCTCTCTCTCTCTCTCTCTCTCTCTCTCTCTCTCTCTCTCTCTCTCTGCTCAGTCGGTTTCCAAAGGCTAAAAAAACAAAATAAAATAAAACCCAGGCTTTCCGTCTCCCAGCTTGCCGCGGCCGTGGCTCGGCAGGGGGGGAATTAAAACACCGGGCGGTGCCTCCTGGAATGGTGGGGTCCAATTCATGAAACTCTCACGTTGTTGACATCATAGAAGAAATCGTCGTAAATAACAAGAATCATCCCAGCTTTGTGCCACAGATCCTGGGTGGTGGTGGTGGTGGTGCATTCACTGTAACCAGAATGTACTACTTCCATGCTTTTGTTGCTTGAAGTAAGTTTCAGTTAAGCTACTCGCTGCATGAACTGTTGGTGACTTCAGCGCGGCCTTCTGTGTCGCCCCAACAAAGTGAAGACGTCACCTACACCTGATATACCCATATCTGCAGCCTCAAGTGACCAGTCTGGCTCAGCTTCCACGCAAAGATAATCATTTAGTGGTGTTCAACATTGATGCGCACCTTGCAGCTCTCTGTGCCTGACGTGCCTTTGTCGCCTCCCCCCGTCACCCTTCCCTCTGCCACAGCCCCCCAGCGATCCTGTTTCCCGTGTCCTCAATCCCACAGGTGTTTCGTTCCGCCACACCGCTGCTGTTCTTGCCATAACCTTGTTGTTGTTGTTATTGTTGTCGTTGTTGTTGTTGTTGTTGTTGTTGTTTGTTGTTGTTGTTGTTGTTGTTGTTGTTGTTGTTGTCCGGTGGGACACAGTTCGATGCTCCTCGCTGACGTCAAGTCCGCAGTCGGCTCTGTGGCGGAGTCAAGTGCAGGCGTGATGTAATAATCCAATAAGTCACTTGAGGGGTGAGAGCGGAGCCTTCCCGCTATCTTTACTTCAGTCACTGGAGTCCAGTGCTTCGACTCGCTATGCGCTCTTCAACTCCTGAAGGTCAGTGTTGCCAACGTGACGGCAGGCAGTGTAGTCTGTGGGGCGGAGATGTAAAGGTCAAATTGTGCAGCTGCAACGTTAACACATTATTTTTCAACGGGAAATAGCGTTCCTTTAATTCAAGGGTATTCCATGGTGGGTCACTCATTGTTCATAATTAATGGAAATGTATTTGTTTCCATGGAGGTGTTGATCCGCTGCCTGGGCTGGAGCAGTGGAGAGGAGGCTGAATAATTAACAGACTCAGATGACGTCAGCAGGATATTGTTTAGTGTTTCCGACAGCAGTGGCCTGAAACTTGTTGAGCTCAGTAGTAGGCGGAATCAGAGTCTGGAGGCGAGGGCCGTGTTCCTGGGTGCTCCTTGTTGCGTGTTTGTGTGTGCTGTATTGCACGCAGACGGGAATGCGAGTGGTTGACTGATGATATATATGGCACCGCAGCAATGAAACGGTATAGCACTGGAATTCGAATGAGATGTAAAACTGACTAAAAGGATGAAAACTCTAAAAAAAAGTTTCATACAGACTCATCCGTGAGTGTTGA
>NC_087153.1:16757500-16762500 GCF_035594125.1 Scylla paramamosain
CGTGACCCAGTGCCTCGGGCCGGGAGCGATGCAATAGTGTACGTACCTCGCTCAGTATTTCTGCCTCACGCACGTTCCACCCATTTGTGACGCTAAAATGGTTCCCTACTCGGGATCTGCGAAAAAAAAAAAAAAAAAAAGACCCTGTAATTCATCAGTGTAAGATTGACTTCGATTGTCAGTGAATTAATATTTAATTTTGTATTGCTCTGAAACCCTTTGACTGGTAATGGCAGTTGGATAGTTTTAATTTGAGTGATCCATGATTTTACTGGAGAAAATAGACTATAGGTACTAAAACGTTTGTACAACTTGATCCCTCCCTCTGCTGCCAGTGGTGTGTATTGAAGTACTGAAGTGATCTAACCCTGCTTTGAGGAGAGGCCCCGGGAGACAGAGGGTTGACTGGACGGGTCTGGCGCGCTTACTTGTTTCTCGAGGTGTTGACTGCTGAATACCAGAGAGGTCTGGTGCTCCTCTGCCTCCTTACTGGGCACACACTCACTCACAGTACGAGTATCAAACATTTCATCACTTCAGTCACCCCTCCCCTCAAACCCACCCTCTCTCTCTCTCTCTCTCTCTCTCTCTCTCTCTCTCTCTCTCTCTCTCTCTCTCTCTCTCTCTCTCTCTCTCTCTCTCTACTTTTCGAAATCAAAATTCTCACTATCTCAATTTGAAATGGGAAAGTTGGAGGGAATTTCAGACATGGTGCAAAATTTATTCAGGTAAAAGTAATAATAATAAAAAAATCTTCCGTTCCCACCAAAAAAAAAAAAAAATATATATATATATATATATATATATATATATATATATATATATATATATATATATATATATATATATATATATATATATATATATATATATATATATATATATATATATATATATATATATATATATATATATATATATATATATATATATATATATATATATATATATATATATATATATATATATATATATATATATATATATATATATATATATATATATATATATATATATATATATATATATATATATATATATATATATATATAGGCAGTTTGTTAATGAGGGTGTCGATTTGCTCCGCGTGTCGCCTAGGAAATGCACGCACCTGCAGTGTTTGTGCATCATTAGAAAAGTTTACACCTGCAGATAGAGAGATCAGTGATAATTTATTCCAGACAGTCTGTCTCTCTCTCTCTCTCTCTCTCTCTCTCTCTCTCTCTCTCTCTCTCTCTCTCTCTCTCTCTCTCTCTCTCTCTCTCTCTCTCTCTAAGGTTAAGCTTACTACGTTAATTATTTGGTGTTTATCGTCAGTTTGGAGCATTTGTCTTCTTCATAAAACTTTCTGGCAGGAGTTGACAGTTAGTTTTCCCTTTGCCTCGAACTTTGTTTAATTAAGAAGTTTATTTTTTTCTTTCTTTGTTTATTTATTTATTCGTTTACATAAATCTGTCTATCTATCTTCCTATCCATTTTTATGTGTATCTATATCTATTCATCACACATATATTTTTCTCCTAAACGGTGTAAGCACAAGTATCCTTTTGAACGTCTGGTGCCTCAGACTTGGTGCAGGTTAACGCAGTGCAGTGCTTGGCCTGAACCATTTAGAGGGGCGTGGGAACTGTTCATGCGACAGACAAAACTTTCCCTCAGTGCCATCACGCCCACTGAGGCTGCAGGGGTCCCGCTCTGAGCATCCAGTATCAATATCATAATCACCGCAATGGCAGGGAGCAGCTTCCCATCACCACTCCGCCACTGAACAAGACCTTACTCTCACAGAAAATTTGTTTGTTGCCAGCTCGCATCAAGGGGCAGCTCGTGTACTAACCTGTGTGGGTGTCATGATGCTCCTCTCCTCTACTACTACTACTATTACTACTACTACTACTACTACTACTACTACTACTACTACTTCTACTATTACTACTACTACTACTACTACTATTACTATTATTACTATCTAGTATTATCATTTGGTTCGTGACGACCTTGCTTGCCATTTGAAGAGCAGAGATGGCCACTAGGACGACGACCTGAGCTTAATGTGGCTTCTTGGCAGAGGGGAGAGAGACCTAGGCGAGGCGTGAGGGGAGAGGGAGAGGCAGAAAAAGGGAGGGGTAATACGGGGAGGAAGCAGGACGGGCCGTGTTGCTGAGGGAGAGAGGGAGTGAGGCGGTGAAGGAAGAAGGCAGGAAGAGGCTTTAGAGGGAGAGTGAGGGAGAGGGAGGCCAGCACACAGTAGATTAAGGAAGCTCTGCCAAGTTGTAGTTATCAGAAGGGAATCAGCAAGTACCTGGAGATCTGTGCTGATGAAATCCCTTCTCCCAGAGAGTGCTCGGCAGGGCTGTGGAAGGAGACGCCCGCTGAGAAGGCCAGGTAGTAGAGATCCACTTCGGGGTCACTTATTTCTCTGGCTACAAAACGAACTCTCCATCCTTTCATTGTCTAAGTTTCCCGTTCATATTTTATGAAATGAACAAAAATGTACATGGAAGTGAAGCACCTGTACAAAATCTAATTATTCCTCTTCATTGAGTGCATTGCAGCAGCAGCGTCTGATAACACCATACACTACAAGAAAAGTCCAGTTTTCTATGATTCAGGAAATAATGTATGTATCGAGACAGTTGAAGTGAAGCACACCTACAAAAACTAACTGAAGCCATATAATAATTTCACTCGGTGTAGTCTAAAGCAGCAGCAGCAGCAGTACCGGATAATGGTTTGGAGTTATACAAGAAGCTCACCTCCCAGCTTTGCGATACGGAAAGGAAGGAAAGGTCAAACAGCCGGCATGGTAACACTGAGGTAAGGGTCGTCATGAGGAATAAGAAGCCAGCGAAGAGGCACAGAAACCCTGCAGGAAAACCAACATCGATTGCCCCAAGCACCAGCCGTCCCCTGTACCCGCCAAGGCCACGTGGGTTTGCTAACAAAGTCTTCCACAGACCTCAGAAACATTCAGGTCACACTCTTCAGGGAGGCGTCTTGGAGCGACACAGAATCATGAGATCACTGGGTTAGAATTGCACCACCTCTTGGGTCACTAAAGAAATTCGACACTATTGTAGAAATGGACCATTTTTAGTCTGCCAGATGAAACGATTTTTTTTATTTTATTTTTTACTTTATTTATTCCTTTTTTTTTTACTGGTGAGTTACGTCGTTTACTTCATTACTGTATACGTTACTACCATCACAGTTGTTACTTCTCTTAGGTGGTGAGTCTGGAGGATGCACAATCCTGGCCAGAAGTCGAGTAACCTTCTATTCTCGCCGCCTCTGTGTTGTGCTTTGTTTTAGTGTTAAGTTCTGCTGACGCTTTCCTTATCAGCCCCGATTATTGATGGATTTGCCAGGCGATCAGAGGGCTTGAGAAGGAATGATGACGCTAAACACGCACAGTAAAAACTAATGTAGTATATTACTCGAATAGTGACCTTGATCGTACAGGAGGTGGCAGTTGGGTCAAATCACATTAAAAACATCAGTTGAGACGGTAATGGGGCATATACAAATGAAGTACATGATTCTATTCAACAGAAGAAAAGAAGTCTCGTACGCCGGAGGAAAGAGTGCAGTTCTGTGCTGCAAAAATCGGAGACGTATGCAGGTACAGTACAGTTGCGTCTTGGCTTCTTGCTCAGCTTTGTTCCCTTCATCTAGGAGTTTGTGGTGGCGGACAACTTACCTGGGTTACATTAGTTTGCCTCCTCACAGGTTTCCCCAAGGCGGGGTTACCTGTAGTTCTATAGGCACGTGTTTGATGCCAGTCACTGCTTGCCAGACACAATTTCAAACAGTTCCCAAGAAACATATTCCTCGTCCTCACCCGCGCACCGTTTTACAAATGGTGTATTGGAAAAAAAAAATAAAGAGGTAAGGGGATTTTTATCAGCAAGGAAAGTTAATACTGAGAGAAAACAGAATTTTAAGAGAGGATAGATAAGGATATATATAAATACAGTTTTCCAAATACTAACAGAGCAGTAAATCAGAGAAATGCATTAACAGAGGAAGTGATGTGTGCAAATGACATGAAGGGGTAATTTTAACGAAAAAAAATGACACTCGTGTTAAAAGACGTGACATTATGAGCGGAACAAATAGATAATTACACACACACACACACACACACACACACACACACACACACACACAGCCAAGTGAAATTTAAGATACCTAAACACATCCCTTGTACGACACGCCATCCTGAGCTTGTCCTGACCTGTCCCGTCAACTGCTGCTCATCTCCGGTTAGTCACGTTGCGTCCTCTCTCTCTCTCTCTCTCTCTCTCTCTCTCTCTCTCTCTCTCTCTGGTGTCTGAAATTCCTGCTACACGAGAGATTAGTTGTTTTTTTCGGTGTAAGCTTTCAAGACACACGGAGGAAATAACGAATAAGTATTTTTACAACCTTCTGCTGTTAAAACATCCGGATATTACGAAAACCTGGATCACCTTACCTGTTGTTGACTAATGGATGAGTGCGGAGGAGGAGGAAGAGGAGGAGGATGACGGGGAGGAGGAGGAGGAGGAGGAGGAAGAGGACGAGGTGATGGTGGTGGTGGTGGTGGTGATGGAGAAGGAAAATGAAACGTGATGATCAAGGTCTCTCTCTCTCTCCTCTCTCTCTCTCTCTCTCTCTCTCTCTCTCTCTCTCTCTCTCTCCTCTCTCTCTCTCTCTCTCTCTCTGTATACGGGAAAGAAAGAATAGACGTTAACTGAACATCGCGTAACTTTACCAGTATCTACAGACACACATATTACACAACACACACACACACACACACACACACACACACACACTAGCAGTATGTGTGTGTGTGTGTGTGTGTGTGTATGTGTGAGTGTGACATGATGTTTGCTACGTGGGACGGGAGAGAGAGAGCGAGAGAGAGAGAGAGAGAGAGAGAGAGAGAGAGAGAGAGAGAGAGAGAGAGAGAGAGAGAGAGAGAGAGAGAGAGAGAGAGATTTTGATGTAGGGACTAC
>NC_087153.1:16765000-16767500 GCF_035594125.1 Scylla paramamosain
CCCTCATGACCTGAAACCTGCAGCCAGCCCGTTGCGATTCCTGCTACCAAACAGAATCCTTGTAAATGATAAGCTAAACTGCCTTTGTCCGTACCGTCCTGCATGGTCGTCACCTGCAAAGCTTCCCGCCCTTCAGCATGACCTTTCAGTGCATCTTCTCAACCACTTGACCCCTGTCAGGTCAGGGTCATGCAGTCTGGTGATTCATCCTGTTAACCTATATTAGAGGTGGTGCTAGTGACGCGCCGCCTCCATACACCGGCGCCTCCCGAGTCCCAAAAATGCTGCCGCCTCAGAAGGAAAGCTTACGACCTGCTACTACAGGGACGCCCCTCTTTCCTGCGGCTCTCATTTATGCCGCGTCGTGGTCATGGACGACAAGGACGAGGCTGCTATTGTGAGTGACGCCGACACAACCCTCGTCCCCGCCATTGACAAACGCCGCCAGACTGCATTACCGCCGCCTGGGGAAGATGAAGAGTGCCTTCATCACTGCTCCCGACGCTGCCTAGGGCCCACTCGCCCTTCCCCTTGGCATTCGCGTTTGTGCCGCGTCTGCAAACACTCGACGCTAAGGAAGGTGTGATGTTGCGTATATCAAGATATTTCTCGCCTGGGATTTATGCACCAGTCATTTCCATGTGAGTTGTGTAATAAACACCGCGCCTCCGCCTCGCTGCTCAGAACTACGCGGGGCTCGGCAGGCTCCCAGACAATTATCTGAAGCTTTGCCTTGATCTCGGTAATTTCTCTCCTCGCTAAGGGGACCAAGGAGTCTTCATTTTCCTTTATTTCCAGATATATTTTGTCCATTTCAGTTATTCCAAGTCTTTAGTTAATTATTTGGTTATCTACATCATGTAATCATTGTGCGTTGATTTCTGCAGGTTTTAAAATATATTTATTACATATTATGAAGTGTTAGACCCGCAGTAAAAATGTCCTTTCTTTGTTCCAGGTTTGTAGCAGACCAAGTTGATGTGACACAGTGTTGAGTGAGTACGCTGATCATGTTCCTCCTCTTTTGTGCTCCTTCCCACACATCTGCTTGTCTCTGCTCTCGGGCGGACGCAAGGAGACGGTGTAACTTGTCATCTGGACGAGTAACGTTGCCATTACCCTTATTATCTATGAAGAAATATATATAGAAAAGAAGCAGGCAATAGGGGCTATATTATCAAACGACCCATTCCCTGAAGAGCCTTGTCATGTAAGAAATTTTAGCACTTATTCAGAAACTCATAAGGGGGATTGTTCCTTGCACGTTGTGAGTGGAAGGAAAAAGTTTTCTTGATAATCTGACCCAATAAGTGTTCAAAGGGTTGGCCGTGAGGTGTCATGATCCCCCTTAAGTAGCATCCTTTTATACCTTACTGCTATGCTTGACTCAGAGGAAACACGCCTCACCTTTCACTAAAATGGACCCATAACATCAACACTGATATATTTTGTGGCGAAGCTGCGGGGCCTTAGTGGTTTTGGCACTTTATGTGAGCCAGCGCCTCGCCGCCTCGAGGCAGGTGGCCGCGGTGAGGTGCGGGAAGCAAGGTCGAGGGTCGAGAGTAGTGCCGCCACAGAGGACTGCTCACGGTTGTTACAGAAACTGAGTATCTCAGATATTTCTTATAATATAAAGACAGCGCGTATGATTTCGTATTTTAAGTAGATGCTAAAATATTACAGAACAGGATAGTAGTAGTAGTAATAGTAGTAGTAGTAGTGGTAGTAGTAGTAGTAGTAGTACAAATACATAGTAGTTGTAGTAGTAGTAGTAACAGTAGTAGTTGTAATAGTAGTAGTAGTAGTAGTTGTTGTTGTTATAATAATGGAGGTAGTGGTAGCAACAATGGTGGTAGTCGTGACAGCTACGTCAGCGGCAGTAGGAACTACGAGCGTGGCTTGTAGGATGGTGACGACAACATAATTAGCAGTAATAGCGAGGAAGTAAGCGTGTAGTTTTCCTTGGGTCGTCACCCGTGGCCCCGGCAGCCCCTCGCTCCACGCGTAACAATCCCGCCTTCCTCTTATACTCATTACGCTCTAATGGCCCTCAAATCATCCCATTAATGATGCAATCAAACAAATTGTGGGCCACAGAAAGGGAAAGGAAGGGCAGAGGCCGAGGTGACGGCTGACGGACGCTCGTGCGCCCCACCAGACGCTGACGAGGGTGATCAGTCAGCTCAAGCTGGACGATGGAGCTAAAACGTTTCCGTGTATTTTCTCGACGACTTTTCACAGACTTTAATGGGGATTACCTGAGTTGTTATGGGTCTTTTCATGATTCTAGTGCAAATTTAACAGTGATTCTGCATTGTAAGTGAGGAAAAAACACTCATGCAAACCCTACTATATAGTCATCTCTGTAGCATCTGAAAACATTCCTTATGACAACCGAAAGCGTCCAACACCATAAGCGCATATCTTGTAAAGAGATGTTACTCGCATTGACACGAGAACGTACTCGTCGTGTGTTATTCGATCTACAGAAGAGAGAAAT